>NC_057925.1:16688711-16990291 GCF_018873765.1 Telopea speciosissima | reverse complement strand
ACCTTCCCCTACTACCTCTTTATTTGGTTATCATTACTTTGTTTCATTTGTTGATGATTTTTCTTGTGCTACTTGGACTGTTTTTTTGAAGCATAAAAGTGATGTCTGTGATGCATTTAAGAATTTTTATCAGATGATTCTTACCCAGCTTGATACTCGAATTAAAAATGTTCGTTCTGATAAAGGGGGCAGTATATGTTTGGTGGCCTCCAAACCTTTTTTACTGACAATGGCATTATCCATCAGCTAGCGTGTGTTGACACACCCCAACAAAATAAGGTAGCTGAGAGGAAAAATCGTCATTTATTGGAGGTCACTCGAAGTCTTCTCTTTGGCATGCATATTCCTAAGACCTTCTGGTTTGAAGCTCTTCTCACTGCTTCTTTTCTCATAAATCGCTTGCCTACCAAACTCCTTGACTCCAAATCTCCCTTAGAAACCTTATCTCCACGGGTTTCTGCTTTCTCTCTTCCTCCCAAAGTCTTTGGTTGTGTTTGTTATGTACATGTCCACAAACCTGATCGCACTAAACTTGATCCCAAAGCTCTCAAGTGTCTTTTTTTGGGTTTTTTTCTACTTCTAAAAGATACAAGTGTTATCATCCTTCTTCTCATCGGTGTCTTCTCTCCAAAGAAGTCGCCTTTCTTGAATCTGTCCCTTTCTTTGCCCCCTCTCTTCAGGGGGAGAATTGTGGAAGTAGACAGGCTGCTGATTTCCTTCATCCTCCTCTCCCTATCTCTCCTTTTATGCTTGACATTGGGAAACACAGGGCTGTGGATGTGGCTGATACTGATGATCAATCAAGTGGGAATACTAAATTGGTGGAAAGTGGTTCTGGTAATGAGAAGGAAAGGGATTACCACTCTAAGTACAAAAAAGGTGAACGCTTGCAGAGTTGAGGAAAGAAGACCTGCCAAGAGTCCTCTTTCGATCCAAATCCACACCCTGAGATTCATTCTCCTCAATCAGGTGACATCCCTTCTCCTCCATCTAATTTAGACCTTCCGATTGTTGTTAGAGCTTGTACTAATCCTATAGTACAATTTGTTTCCTATGATCTTTCTCCTACAGGTCTTGCCTTTATTGCTGCTCTCTCTATTACTTCTATCCCCAGAATGTTACTAATGCTATGTCTGACCCAAAGTGGAGACAAGCTATATCTGAGGAGATGATGGCTCTTGAAAAGAATGGTACTTGGCAATTGGTGGATCTTCCCAGGGGACGTGTCCCAGTTGGATATAGATGGGTCTACACAATCAAGTATAAATCTAATGGCAGTGTTGAGAGATACAAAGCAAGGTTAGTGGCCAAGGGGTACAGTCAATTCTATGGAATTGACTATCAGGAGACATTTGCTCATGTGGCTAAGCACAACTCTATAAGAGTTCTTTTATCATTGGTTGTCAATAAAGATTGGCCATTATATCAGATAGATGTCAAGAATGCCTTCCTTCATGCAAACTCCACCAGGTTTCAACATACCTTCAGCTGAAGGGAAAGTGTGTCTTCTCAAGAAGGCACTAAACGGTCTCAAACAGTCACCAAAAGCATGGTTTGAGCGCTTCCAGCAAGCCATTCTGAAGAATGGATACTCTCAGAGCCAAACTGACCATACTCCCTTTACCAGGCGGGGCAATGGTACCATCACAGCCCTTATTGTTTATGTTGATGATATTGTGGTCACTGAAGATGATACAATTGAGATAGATAAACTGAAGATCTACTTGGCTCAACAGTTTGAAATCAAAGATTTAGGTCCCTTGAAGTACTTCTTGGGAATTGAAGTATCAAGGTCCAAAAGAAGGATCAACATTTGTCAACGAAAGTTTGTTCTGGATTTATTAACAAAGACAGGGATGTTCGGCTGCAAACCAACAAACTCTCCTATTGAGCAAAACCACAAACTAGGAGAAGATTGTGGTCCCCCTGTTGTTGATGCGGGAAAGTACCAGAGGCTCGTTGGGAAGCTTATCTACCCAAGGTTCTAAAACTTGGATCTCGGTACCAACTTGGTTCTGGGAAAAACCGAGTCGAGTCGAGATCTCGCCGAGTTGGTGCCTTTTTTTTTTCGACTCAAAGCCTAAACTCAGTGGGTTTTAGACCAAGTTTGGGTCTGAAACTTAGTATTCAGCCTATTTTAGCCCATTTAAACACAATGGCACTATCAGATTTTGCAAAAACAAAGTCCAAAAATGAGTTTCAATTCGGACCATAGGTTGGTAGGCGATGACGTACTAAAATACCCTACTCTACACATAATTCAGTAATAGAAAGCAAGCAAAACATTCAGTTAATAGCTAAACAACTTAAATAAGAATTAGAAATGTTAAAGTGATACATCAAACTGTTTAACAGTGTTACAATTATCATCATATTAAATGACTTTGAATCAAGTATTCAGTCCCCGCTAGTGTCACATAGTCTTCCCATGACATAGTGTTGCTGTAATGTTGCAGATAGTGCTCCACAGCAAGCATATAAGAGTTCTGTCGAGTTAGGTAAGTAAATACATAGTAGATGGGTCATTTCCATGGGTCAACCCGAGATCCGAGATCTCGCCGAGATATGTCGAGTTCTGTCGAGTTAGGTAAGTAAATACATAGTAGACCCACGACATTTTTTGTGTAGATGGGCCATTAAAAGGGTAGATGGGCCTTTAAAAGGGTAGATGGGCATTAAAAATGGATCAAACCGAGATATCGACTCGAGATCCGAGATCTCGGCGAGATATGGACAAGATGCCTCATAAAAATGGTTCAAAACAAGATCTCGAACCGAGATCCGAGATCTCAGCGAGATATCACACTTTTGGGACTCGCCTTAGGTCTCATCTCGTTTTTTCCAAAAACCAAGAAACTCGGTGAGATCTAGGCCAGATCTCACGAGTTCTCGAACTATGTATCTACCTTTCTATGACTCGCCCAGATATTTCTTATGCAGTGGGAGTGGCGAGTCAATTTATGCATGCCCTCAAGAGTGGCTACTTAGATTCTGTGTACCGCATTCTCAGATATTTGAAGTCCTCTCCAGGGAAAGGACTGTTGTATGCCAGGCATGATCCCTTGAGAGTGGAATGTTTTACTGATGCCGATTGGACTGGATCCATTACAGACAGGAGATCTACCTCCGTCTATTGTACCTTTGTGGGAGGTAATTTGGTTACATGGAGAAGCAAAAAACAGCCTGTTGTAGCCAAATCCAGTGCAGAGGCAAAGTTTAGAGCTATGGCTCATGGAGTGTGTGAGCTCATATGGTTGAAAAAACTAGTTCAGGAACTAGAGTTTGACACTGAAGGCCCTATGAGACTCTACTATGACAACAAGGCGGCCATCAGTATTGCCCACAATCCAGTACAACATGACAGAACCATACACATTGAAGTTGATCGACACTTCATCAAGGAGAAGATAGACTCTGGCTGCATTTGTACTCCTTTTATGAAGACTGGTGATCAATTGGCAGACATCTTCACCAAGGCTCTTGCCTCTCTTCAGTTTGGTACTCTCCTGCGCAAGTTGAGAATGCATGACATTTATTCTCTAGCTTGAGGGGGAGTGTTAGAGTTATTAGAATTTATGTTCTAGGGGTACTTTAGGAACTGGACCTTATCTAGTTCCCTTATTATGTAATTTCTTCTTTTTTCCCTTTTTACCTTTTACCTCCCTAGGGAGATTAGATGTAATTTTTTTTGAGTTGTTATTGGAGTAATATAGGTATGGAGAGAATAATCTCACACACAACACTTACAACCGAAATACCTCTTCTTCTTCTTCCTTGTCTCCCTGTTATTCTTCTTTGTTTCTCTTACCTCTTCAACCTCTTCTCCTTATCTTACTAACCGCCCTAACCTAAAACTCAACTGTAGGGCTGTTCTGGTCGAGATTTTCCTTCCTGCCATATGTCATTAGTGACTTATCTCCCTGAACCATTTTTCTATTACCTGGCTGATTACTTGGCTGAACAATGGATTCAGTGGGCACAGTAGGGGACACAGGAGTCTCCCCCTGAACAGAAATCGCACCTTGTTGTTCCTGACTAGTAACCCCAACTTCAAGAACATCCTCTTCTTCCCAAGGCAGATCTATGGGAATTTGAAGGACCTCTTCCTGGTGAACAGACTCCCCCTGAAGAGGGACATGGTAAAAGGGAACATTTTCCTAAAAAATAACATCCATGTAAACCAAAAAAATCGAGAAGGATGGTAACATTTATAGCCTTTTTAGGTAGCTGAGTATCCCAAAAAAATACACCAAAGACCCATGGGGTCTAATTTCCCATGCACATGATGATTCCGAACAAAAGCAACACAGCCAAAAACCTTAGGGGCAACAGGGAAAGTGACATGGGGCTCTTATTATTTAGAACACGAGATGGCATCCTATTAATAAGAAAGGCTGTCGTGGTGACAGCATCTCCCCAAAACTGAACAGGAACATTCACAGCAACCATCAAAGACCTAGCAACCTCTAGAAGTTGACGGTTTTTCCTCTCTACCACTCCATTTTGAGGTGGAGTATCTCCATAGGAAGTTTGGTGAACAGTCTCATGGGCAGAAAAATAAGACTGAAATGCCCCAACTGAATATTCAATGCCATTTTCAAACCTTAGTATTCTGATTTTAGCATCAAACCATGTTGAAACCATGTTATGAAAATGCTGAAAAATAGAAAAAACATCACTCTTCTGGTGTATTAAATAAACCCAAGATGTTCTACTAAAATAATCAATAAAAGTCACAAACCAAAGAAAACCAGAAGAAGAAACCACACGGGCAGGGCCCCACACATCAAAATGAATCAAGCTAAAAGGAATTAAACTTCTATTATCCGATACTAGGTATGTAGATATGATTTGCTTAGCAAAAATGCAAGCATCACATTGAAAATTGTTCGAATTACAATCTTTAGAAAAACTAGGAAATAAACTAATAAGAGTTCTTAGCGGTGGGTGCCCTAATCGACGATGCCACGTATGTAAATCAGCCAGTGCTTTAGATCCAGATCCTGGGAGAGAAGCCACGGTAGATAATGCAGTAGGAGGCTGCTCTAACAGAGTAACAGGTACAGGCCAACTTCCATCTTACCACATGCAATCAAACTGCCCATTTCCAAGTCCTGAAATACACAGTAAGAAGGAAAGAAAGTCACTTTACAATTGAGCTCACGTGTAATACTACTAATGGATAACAGGTTAGTAGAAAAATGTGGGACATGAAGAACAGAAGATAAAGAAAGGGAAGGTGAACAATGTATAACCCCCTTGCCAGATATAGGAGAAAAAGAGCCATTAGCAACTCGAACCTTACTATTACCAGCTAATGGATAATATTGGGAAAAGTGTTTGGGAGAACTAGTCATGTGATCGGTAGCACCAGAGTCAATAATCCAAGAAGGGGATTTGACAGAGGAGCTCTGACCACAAAACCGAATATCTGTAGAAGAACTGGCAAAGGAAGGAGTAATAGTGGCAGAGGCAACACTCACATGGGCCGAAGGGGCTGAAGTAGTAGATTCCAGCTGTGACATCAAACTCCGCAGGTGGGTCATCTCATCGGTAGAGAGAGGTGTACTGGTAGAAATGGAAGAATCATCCTCAGAGATGGACTGATGAGTAGCACTTCCACCAGATTTGGGCGGACCATGCCCTCGGGAATCAAGTGGACGGCCATGAAGTCTCCAGCAACGATCCTTGGTGTGATGCTCTTTCCCACAGTAGTCACACTTAACAGGAGGTCGCCCAGATGGGGCAGCAGAACCACGATTCTAACAGAAGGAGAAGCCGTAGAGCAAGTCAAAACCCCTTTAGAGGGAGCCGTATAAAGGGCAGCACGCTCCACAGGAGGAGGGTGTACTATAGCCTCACGTCGGCTTTCTTCAGAAGCAATAATAGCATATGCCTCGGCAAGGGTTGGAAAGGGATCCCTATTCAAGACATGTGCACAAATGGGATCATACTCCATGTTCAGTCCGGCCAAAAAATCATACACCCGAAGCTTTTCTTCTCATTGGCAGCATGCAATAGTGTCAACCTGACATGTAGCAGTAAACTTCCCATAGAAATCCAAAATTTGCCAGATACCTCTCATGGCATTGTAGTACTGGCTAAGAGTAAGATCCTTTTATTCCATTTTATATCTTCCGACGGAGTTCATAGCACTAGGCATCATTACCTACATTAGAGTAGGTTTCCTTGGCAACACTCCAGACATCGGCAGCAGTCTCCAACAACAAATAACTCTGAGAAATCGCAAGATCAATGGAACTTAGGAGAAAAGACATTACCAGGCACTCATCCAGATCTCATTTATCCTAGGCCTTCCCTGCAGCAGTGGGACAAACAGTGGTACCCATCAAATGGCCTTTCAAACCACGGGAACCAACGGCAAGCGAAACAGACCTCGACCACATGAGGTAATTATTGCCATCCAGTTTGACAGAGTTAGTCTGGAAACTAGGGAAATCCTTCTCACGATGCACAGAGGTTCCCCCTTACCCAGAAGAGATGGCAGAATTTTCGTCGTCAGACATAGCCACAGAGAAGGGGAAAATATCACAAATCTTCACTTACCAAAACACCACATAAAAAAATCTCCAAAATAAGTGGGAGATTTAGAACATAGTGAATGAGAGGAAAAAGGGCCCTTGGTGGGATACACTCTACCACCAAGGGAGACCGAAAGAGAGAAGCAGGAGAAAAAGCCTGTGGTTGTGGCTGTAGAGGCGGAAAAAAAAAAGAAGGAAAAAACAAGAAAAAGGTGGAGAGGAGGGGGGCTGTAGTCTCGCGAGAGGAGAGAGAGACGCGAGAAAGGAGAGAGAAGGCGGAAGGGTTGGTGGTGGCGGAAAGGAGGCGAAAGAGGTGGTGATGGTGCTGCTGTTACGGTGGTGGTGTGGAGGTTGGAAGGAAGGCAGCGGCTGCTGTGTTTTTACTCTCAAACATAACCGAAATCCCTAGATTGATTTCCCTTAGCTCTGGATACCATGACAAAATCTGAAATTAGGGAGAATGACATGTGTCAATGTGACAAAGGCCAACTTTATTTATAATAGACAGATGAAGTTTCCAGAACAGAGTACAAGACCAAAATACCCTTATGACAGTTTTACCCTTGTACCCATACTACAACAATAAGACATGCAACCTAATAAATATAATGATTACACTTATAATACAGGATCCGTGCAAAAGGTGATTGGCTGAAAATACTATAGTGCCATTGCCAGCTGCCTACCTGACACACCTAAAAGAAATAAATATATATATATAGATATACAATAAGATATGAAACAATATAATTAAAATAAAAGAGCAAACCCCTAGTACATATAACGGTCAACTTCAACACATAAAAAGAAAACATATCAGGATACACAATAGCCAAGAAACCTGAAACAGTCTACCTAGGTACTAGAAAAAGACAGCCTGAGAATGTTCGAATCAAAACAGAAAACCAAATCAGGTCTAACACATACAATTTGAAACCAATAATACAGTGGATACAGCAAAGCAAAGTGAGACATAGTAGGCAACATTATGAATACTAATGTTATAGTAAAATCGAAATATCAAACTCAAAAAGAAACAAATACAGCAGCAAACTTCCAGCAAATAACAGTATGAATACCAACACAAGCCAACAGCAACAACACAACAAGAGAGAGAGAGAGGCAGACAAAATATGCAACAGGAGCTACAAAAACAATGGCACTCACAGATTTATGATAGATTAAGTACTAAAAGTAACAATCGCAACAATAACAATGATAATAGTAATATAATAAGAATAATATAACTACTACTACTAATAATAATAATAATAATGACAAAAGCAAAAATAATAGTGACATAAAAAATGAAGTTAAGCAGAATCTTTTTTTTCTTTTTCACATTATTCAATCCATCCGTCCCACATAGAGACTTGTTTTTAAAAAAAAAAAAACACATTCTAAGGTGATTTCTATAAATGTATTAACCACTCATAATTTAAACCACTATTCCAATATCAACCCCATCAGTTTGGCCTGCATAATAGAGGGAAACAATTATGGTAAGCGATTGTAAATGAATGTGATGACGAAAACACAAGGGCATCGTGGAAAATGTGAAAAAGCAAAATCTCTTGCCTATTACAATGGCAAACACTTTGGGACAGTGAGAAACCTCAAGCAAGATTATTTGTGAGATGGAGGGAGTACATAATAAACCCAGACCCTTATTTTACAATAAAAATAATGGGAATGATGGAAGTCATAATAAGATCTACTTATAATCAATAGGTTTCTGACACAGAACTAAGCGGTGAACTGATTTGCCAAGACAAAATCAATTGAGCTTTTGGTGTAATATGCACCACTTCTAGACAGTTTAGTTCATATAGGTAAATGAAAGAATATCAATTCAAATAATACACATGAAAAAAGGCATAAACAATATATAAGCACCAAGTAAAGAAAGATAATGATAGATTAGAATTCATCAGCTAAGTGACACGTGTATCATTTATATCAAAATTACCTCATCATACTTATCTCTGGCAGATATATTCTGTTCTGTTGCTAACTCAACAACATTGTCCAAATTTTTCTGGAGTGTGGACTTCTCCACTTCTAATGTCTTAATCTGCAATAACAAGAAATCAACATGCATTACCTAAATATGAAAATGTAAGAGAGCACAATATTGCTAAAAGTCTTTCAAAAATGAAACTGAAAAAACACAAGCAATATTAATATAAAAGACCTGTTCCTGAAGTTGTTTGATCACAATAATTGCCTCTGACTCCCTCAACGTAAGATTTTTATCTCCACCAAAAGTACTACCACTTAGCTTGCAACTATAAGAATCCGTATTTTCTCCATTTGAGTAGCACAAGACATCAGTTAAGTTTTTTGTTAAGCATTCAATTTCTAGGTCTTTTGATGTCCTCTGCAAATAATAGAACTAAATAATATGCTGAAATTTTGTGAGGGGAGAAATATGAGAAGACAAAAAGAAGGAAAAAGGATGAAACCTGAGTCTCAAATTTCAACAGTAAAGCCTCGTATTCCACCTGCATTTCTGCTAATTCAGAGCTTTCCTGTAAGGAAAACAAAGTTAAGACGTTTTTAATATGTTGAAATTGTCAATAGACTCAACACCAAGAAATTGAAAGAATGGACAGATAACACACCACAATTGAGCTTTTCTTTTTCAGTGGCAGTTTTCTTCTATTAGTAACATGCAACAATGCACGGGCATCAGGAATGTTACAGTCCTCTGATGAGTCATTATTGCAGTTTTTATCAGGTATGCAGATGTCTTGAGGGCATGTAGTGACTTCACTTTCCTTGATTAATTCTTCAAAAGGGATGGGCAACCCCGTATCTCGTTGAGCTCTTGTGGTCTCCATAACAGAAACCCTTGACTGGGCTTCAGAGGACACCTGAAATGACAGTAGCGATTGTCCGTAGTTCCTTGACCATTAAATTCACTCACAAAAGAATCAAACCAGCATGAAAGTTTAAAAAAATAAATAAATAATTTCATGAAAGAGTAAGGAGGTGATTCTTCCTGACTAATTGAAATCCTGACAGATGTTTACAATGTAAAAGTGGTTTACTTGCTTCTAACATTTTAGTCCTCTCTATTTGGGAATTAAGAAGAAAAATAAGAGGATCATTTCTGAGTTTCTCTTAGCAGGAATATGGATTAACTTAAAAGAAATAAGAGCTTAGTACTAATAAGCCTCAAGGAAAGTACAATGAATACCCTCTCCAGGTATCAAGACCCATGTCTCAAGCTACCTGATTATAAAATTTTCTGATCGTTCTGAGGCTTCATTTCTCCAGTCATTGTTGCTTTTCCCATCATCACATTCTTTATTTTATCCTCCATCTGCCATCCCCATCACATCTCCTGCCAACACTTAGAACCTTCTCAACCTACTATCAAACCCATCACCAATGATTTGTTCTGTCCCAACCCCCACCAACTCTCCATCATGAACTCTTTGCTCAGCAGTTTTTTTTTTGGTAAATTTGCTCAGCAGTTTGAAGAGGTTAAACAAATACATTTTCCTCATTCCTCATCTCAGATTAGCAAGGATGGTTTTTAGAAAATCAAATCATCATAAATTGTGGGTTTGTAAAGCAGATATCAGCCCATTTCTTCGAACTTTCTGCAGTTGGATTCATCCTTATGATAGCCATAATATGATGTGGTTTTGGTAATCCATACTCGAAAAGAGTGATGAAATAGTTTGTTAGGTATTTTCATTAAGATTATCTCAAAGCACTAAGGAGGAAACAGATAACAGAGCTTTCAGGAGAGAGAAAAAGACTGATGGCATAATATGGTTGTGAGATCATATGAACCAGCATTTCAATATGAACCAATACACATGGGTTAAAGTATCGACCGATATGATACGATACAGACTGATACGTATCGGTATCGGTTGATGCCGATACGATACATACAGATACGTATCTTTTTTTTAGAAACTAGTAAGTCTTGATTGGTAACGTATTGTATCGGCCGATACGGACCGATTCAATACGATACGCCCGATACAGACCGATACATATCAATACGTCCAGTAAAAGGTTCTATGGGTGGTTTAATACATATCGATATGTATCGGCCGATACAGCTCGATACATACCGATATGTACCGATACATTCCATAAAAAAGCTATTTTCACTTAGACTCGATACAACTCCTACTCTAACGGAAAAATGAAGGAAAACCCTTAACCAAGAGACTAAAATCTTGCATTTAATCTTGGTTTTCACACTTTTGGACTAAAAAATGAATCAAGGAGTGCTACAACATCATCCTTTGCATCATCCAATACTCTTCATGGCTATAAACGATTACAACATCTAAGAAACCTCATCTTTTATAACAATTTCAATTTAATGCACTTGTTTGGTTATACATTATTCTCCATTTTAGTGTTTATGCATGACACTTGTTATGTATTGCTTATTTATATTGTTTTTTGTTCCAAAAGTGAATTTCCATGTGTATCTTGACCATTTCTATGTGTATCTGTTGTGTTCAATACGTATCTCCGATACGATACGATACGTCTCTTAAAATCACCCGACCGATACGATACCCGATACCGATACTTTAAACCTTGCCTATACAATCAAAAGGAAAAGAACCCTAAACAAGTTCAAATGTACAAGCAGGAAGGTCCGCCAGCCAAACAAATTTTGGACATCCAATTAGTTCTGTAAGACTATAATCTGTCCATATACAATTCGTAGTTGGGACTGATGTGTTCCCCTTTGTTTTTTTTTTTTTTTTTTTTTTCTGTGTGTGTGCATGTGTGTGTGTGCACGTGTGCAAGGCTCCGTGTAGCTGACCCCATTTAGTTGGGATAAGGTTGAGTTGTTGTGTTGTAGTGTTACTCAGCTGAAAATATCAAAGTTTTATTTGTATACATGACCAACCACTCTGCCATCAAGTTTGAGCCTTCAAAGATACTGGAATTTCATTCTTCCATGAAAACCCAACACACCACCAATCAGCAAAGGTTCCAAAAGAATTTCCTCTTCTACTTAGATTATAACTCCTCCAACATGAAACACCTAAGATCAATTTGGTGCTTGTTTTTTATATGGTGTATCATAAACTTTTTTCCCTGCTTTCCTTGTTTAGAATATAAAACTCTCTCTCAAGCCAACCAAGTTGTTATTTTTTTGTTCTTTCTTTTTGCATTTGCTTTGGCAGTAACTCATTCAATCGTATGCATTGTTTAGAACCTCCCAGGCTATAGGAGATCCTCTTACATAGTTGATGCTCTCATATCGAAAGAAATTCTACCAAAATGAGAACCAGAAGAAAAGCCTACCCATATGCTTAGTTTCTTTCTTCCTACTTTTGAAATCAAAACCATTTTTGGGAATGTCATCCAATTACAAGAATCACTTATATATTTAAATTCAGAATTTACATGATTCAATGGTTCCCGAATTTCCACCCCACAAATTTGCAATTCCCCAAGAACAAAGATGATGCATGAAAATTGGAACATTGGAAATCTATAGCTTCTGTTGAGAAACAGGAGGGGGGGAATGAAACAAGAAAACAGCCTTGCAATTGTGAAGCCGCAGCAGTACGACAATGACGGAGGAGAGACATTAATATAAAAGGTACTATTAGACAAATTCTTGACACAGTTACCAGTGATAGAAACCCATGGAGTTATGGATGATACATACAGTAAAACAAATAAAACATTTAGTTGCAAAACCTACACTAGGTACCTCTTTAAGAGCCTCTCGTGAAAGAGCACCTGGACACCATGTATCCCGCCTCTTATCCTACAATCAGAGAGCAGAATCTTAAGCAAAGTTGACAAAGAAGAAAAAGAAAAAATTGAATAAACTAACAAGGACAGATGGTTGACAAGTCACTTGAAATAAATTTACTGAGGAAGCCCAATGATGAAATATCTGGTTAAGATACAATTCTCACTGCTAACTAATAAGGCTATGATAGAAAAAGTTCCGATCAACAAAGGAGGTACCTGAGATATCACAGAGGAAGAAACAAGAAAAAGGGAGAGGGTGGGGGGAAGATGTTGCCGGGCACAAACAAGAAAACTTTACATGGAATCTGAATAACATATATGAGCATATATGAGCAGCTTTTTACATAAAATTCGAGTTTATTCATGCTCTCGTTCTTTCTTAGGCTCTCTTTGGTATAATTTAAATTTCAAACTTTCACTGATTTCTTGAAATATGACAACAAATGGATTTTTGGTCATGAAATGGAAATTGTTTGGTTGCATCAATTAAAAAAAAAAAAATTCATCCCGCTTGGGACATGGTCAGACACAGAGGGACCCCCTGTCCTTGGCAAAAAGTGGTTTGGTTCAAAGGTCACATTCCAAGATAGAGCTTTACTGCTTGGCGTGCCCTAGCAAATTGCCTCCCAACTCAAGCTTTCCTCTCCCACCGCAACTAGCAAGTCTCTCCTAGATGCTGCCTCTGTTGGAATGGGCATGAAGACATAGATCATCTTTTCTTCACTTGCCCTTTTGCTGCCTCCATTTGGAACCGAGTTCTTTGCCATTGCTGGCCTGCTCGTAGAAGGCCTCTTCCCCTCTCTCGTGAATGGGTTTGGATTCATATGTCTTTTGGAGGCAAATCGATCGGTGACACGGTTGGAAAGCTTGCCTTTTATGCTACTATATCTCACATTTGGATGGAGCGTAACCTCAGAAGATGGATGTCCAACTCCCGCTCTTTTGACAAGACTTGGAAGACCATCTTCTTTGATGTTTCATCTAAAGCTTTATCCCTTTCCCCGAGTAGTGTTAGAGATACCCCAAGGAACAGGCTTATTGCTGTCTCCTGGGGTCTCCCTCTCACCATTTTGCGCCCTAACTAGTCTCTGGCTAGCTTTGGCTTTGTTGGCCTCCGGGCTTGTATATTCCTCCTCTTTTCTTCGTAATTAAATTTTTATTCATCCAAAAAAAAAAAAAAAAAAATTTCATTTGGTAACTTTAATTTTTGAGAAATCTTATCCTCAAGATACAAAGTAGAATCGCCACGGCCTGATTTGTTATCCCCCACTCCTTCAGAACCACTTCCTGCATTCATCTCAGTGCCATTCTCTGGAATCTCATCAAAACACTCTATGGAGTCATCTATAGAATGATTTTCAATTGCTAAAACTTCAGCAGGAACTGGGTCAGCTACATTCTCCAGCTCTGGAATCGTGTCACATTTCTCCAACAGATCAGTTAAATACATGGTTCTAAATCTCGTTCGAAACTTGCAATTCCGAACGAGATATCTCGGTTTCGCAAGTTTCAACCTATTTTAACTAGTTTTGACTAGTTTCAGTAGTTTCGAACCGTTTTGACAGCACATGACATGTCGAGTTATGCCCAGAAAATACCATGTTTCGGTCGAAACCTGGGAAATCTCGGTTTCAGCCAGGGTCGAAACCCGCCTCAAAACCAAGATTTAACACCTTGGTTAAATAGTTAATAGGACCCAAAAAATATATCAACAAAATGACAACGAACTGGGTTAGTGCTGTCATTCATTTTCTGTTGCTGATCAGATACCGAGTCATCAGTTTCTGATTGAAGAGCAAGCTGATTTGTGACAGTCTCAAGCTGGAGCTCTAATTGACCAGCACTTTGATCACATTCTTCGCAGCCCACAGTCACTGGGTTCTTTGTGGAACCAAGATCCAAACACCTTGTCTCCAAGGGCTGGATTTCATTCGTTTTCTATGGTGACAGAAGAAATTCCTTCTGCTCCAGACAGAACCTCAACAATAACCTCGCCAACTAACTCATCTATTGCAGCAAGCGCTGATAAATGATTGAATTCTTTGCTGCCCACCATCTCTGGATTTTTCCATGGGGCAAATATTCAAACATGTTGTTTCCAGGGGCTGGATTTCATAAATCTCATCTTCAGTTGATCCACAAACAGAAGTAACCCCACTTTCCTCAACGGCCAAACCCTCATGGCCTCATCAGATTCTTTGTTTACATGATTTAACTACAAAATGTAGTGTCTTCATCATCACCTTCAGAGCCTTCATCTACTTTACAACTATCCATCCCCTGTTGCTCATTTCCAATTACATCTCCAACCACAGATTCCTTGTTTGGTGAAGAGTTGCTTCCCTTTAGCGAAGAAGTCTTTGCAACAGATTCCTTACTTGGCGGGTTGCAGATTTTTCTAAGCGACATGTATTCTTGAACTAGGTTAGCACCATCTTTATTCTCTAGTGGCCCTGGTTCAGAGAGATCAGGTTTGCAATCTCAATGGGGTTCTCTATTCGTCCAGGCCCAAAACAAGAGAAAGAGAACAATGGTGTTGATTATGGGGAGAGGAAGAGAGGGAGAGGCGGGTTTTAAGGTTTAGAAGGTAAATGACATGTTTGCCCAGTTGCAAATATGTGCTCTTTAAACAACTTAACGCAAAATAGGTCGAAAGAATTTCAGTGAAATTTTTGAAATTTCTCTTCAACTATTTCACTATTTCAGACGAAATTGATTTCAATTTCTCATAAACAAGGTAAAAAAATCATACCAAACACCCTAATTTCGATTAATAACCCCATGAAATCATACCAAAGAGAGCCTAATTTCCACATGCATATGATGTATCACTCTGGATAAGCCCAAATCGAAGTAATTTGTCAATTCAATGGTGAAGAAGCATATTTAAGTCTTCTATCCAAATCTTTCAAAAGGATTGACAAGATAAATTTAAGCAATATTGAAATTCCATGAATCTTCGACAAAATGAACTAGACCAGTCAACATCTAAGAAAACATTGTTGAAAAAATCTATAGGTTAAATTGAGTGTTTTCCTTCTGGTTTGTCGTTGCAGTGACCAAACAATACACTCTCATTTTATTTAAACAAGGAAATATCATAATTTCTCTATCCACAAATGCAGATGTACCAGAAGTCTGGTTTATTGATCAGTTGATCACCAGCCCCAGAACAGAATGAGCTTTTACTATGGCAGTAGAGAAACAATTTTTGCATGTAATTATAAAAGATAATAGTGTATAGTATAGTTGGAACCTTTTTATAATGACCGGATTTCTCATCCCTATTTGAATAAAACACCATTGATCTCAAGTTCTCTATTTTCCTATCTTGCTCTTGCAACCTCCTCTCACGTTGAGCTTGAGCTTCCTTTTCCTGTTGCAACTCCAAAGCTATTCGCTCTCTTTCCAGTTCACTCTACAAAGAGGGATTCCAAATGATAAGAACTATGTGCAAAGCATTATCGTAAAATTTAGATTCACCAAAACAAAAAATGCTGGAAAACCTTTAATAATGTATTCCGCAGATTGAGAATCTCCTCTTCAAGATGTTCCGAGTGCGATTCCTAAAACATAAAACACTGTAAATGTATAGACAAGTAATTTTACACTGATCAAAGAAAATCCTTAAGGAAAGATGAGAATAACCCGCAGTTTTGCTCGTAACTCCTCAATTTCCTTCTTCTGACGCTTAAGCAAAGCAGCATCTGTTAAAATCTGCCAGGATGAAAAGAAAAGAGCTACAGTACAAGTAAAATTTGCAATACTATATAATGAAAATCTAGTCAAGTTTTAAGAATAAAATACACGGATGCATAAAATATACGGATCATAAGATAACAAAGTCTCAACGGAGACAAAAAAAAAATTTTAAAGCAGAAAAGATTCCCAAAAGATAAATAGTCAGTGAAAGTTGAATCACAACTAACCTCATTTACGCGTGCACAATTAGTAACACGTAATGCTCTACTTGCGAATTGAAGGCTACTTTTTGTCTCATCAGCATGAACCTGCAAGTGAACAAGATAGTACACAATACTAGCAGGGGAAAAAATCAAAAGGCACTATTAAGTGTTAGTCTATGTATTAGGCCCATGGTTTATTTGTTTCTATTGTTTGTTTTAGCTTAGTTAGTGAGAGGGGCACTCTTGGTACTTTATTTCTTAATTCTTATGTCGGTTATTGTGCTGCTTAATCATTATAAACACAATATGAGGCCCACAGTTTACTTACTCTGTCATGCCAATCAAAATAATCATCCAGACATGACAGCCAGTCAAAAAATACTTCCGGACCATGCTTTCCAGTGTACTCGTTGAGCTCCAAGTATATCTTATGATTATCATCGTTTCGTGCATTTTCATGGTCCTCAAAAGTACGTGCCAGTGTGAGGATTCTTTGAGGTCCTCTCCGCTGGCCATTATTGGCAGTAGAATGTCCTTGTATAGCTTCAGCCCTAGGGGGTAGGGTGATCCCAGCCATTGAGTTATCAAACCTTTGCTCCATATTGGGCACTCGGTCGGTGAGTGCCGTCGTCAATTCAGTGAAATGATTTATAAAGTCTGGGAGACCAGTAGAGGCTTGAGGGTCACGCTTAACCATAGGCTCTGATACCAAATGATATAGGACTAGGTTAATGAAGTCCTAACCTACAGTAGACCAGAATCGCAGTGACCAAAATAATTGAATATGTGGGAATGATATTATAGTCGAAGGAAGTCCCTTTAGGATTGATGATGTACCCAAAACCTAAGGTTCATCCACTGGTTGGAGTGAAAAGAACAGACAGTAACAGAAGTAAAAACTAAAAAGTAGAGAGATCACAAAATAGAAAGTAAGAGAGATTCAATGTAACTGCGGATCGACTGATCTAGTGATCTGATGGGCCTCAAGTCCTGGTCAAGTGGAGAGTCTTTAGGGAGGATCGAGACTTCAAAACCTGAACCCAATCAAAGGGCTGGATAGGCCAGAAACTATGGTCGAAATCTGAGTTCAGAATAGGGGCTTGCTAAGATTGCATGCTGGAAAAACTTGAAGAAAACTCTGCAATAACAATGAGAGTCAGTAACAATAAAGGACAGGACACCAGGAACAAGGAACTGAGGGCCAGACTCATGCGTGGCCCTTAAACAGAACCAACGGATCTGATACCTCTCATCTGCAGACCCGATACTAAGAACCAGCAACAGAACCCTGTGATTAGAATTAGAATCAACAGATATGAAAACAGGATGTTAACCAAGGGAAAACCCAACAGAAAACTAGTAGAACTCGATATTCCTTGCCGAAATTAGTTTACAGCATAGACAAATGAAGAAAAGGAAACAGAAGAAGAAGATAAAGAACGGATAGGGAAGAGGGGTCTCTCACCCATGGCTTCTCATCATAACTCTCCACAAAGCAACTGACTCACTCAGCACCAACACAAGGCTTCTTTTCCTCAACATCGAATCATGGGAGGGTCCTACCCCTGCTTCTTTATTAATTGCTTGCAATTACAGAGACATAAAAATAGAAACAGTTCAAAAACAGCCCTTAGAAGGCTTCTAGATCGTGCCTACATCCCCTCCCCCTTTACAATTAGAGAGACGGAGAAATAGCAACTATCAAAAATAGAAACTCTACCTTATTACTGTCCAAACAGAATTGACACCAAATTAGTAACTAATAAAATAGAAAGTGAATAAAATATTTCCTCAATATGGATAACAGCTCAATATCCCTTCGAAAAAGCTTCCACGCAATCTATAATGGGACCCACAAATCTGTTAAAATACTCCCCAAACTCCTCTCCAAGCATGATCTTTATAAGGCCTTACCCAGTGCACAAGGCTACCGCATTTAGCAGAGTCTGGGGAGGGTCAAATGTACGCAGCCTTACCCCTGAGGCTGTTTCCAGCACTTGAACCCGTGACCAAGCATGAGCTTTATGGATTTCTGGGCTTGAATAGTTGAATATAATCATAATATGGCCCACATATACTGGATTGATGGGCTATATTTAGCAATATAACTTCACCCATGTGAATTAAATAAGGAACTGTTTGGACTAGCCTACTAGCCCTACACTGCATCAAAGAGTATGCTGACGAGCAGGTGGTGCATGGTTTAAAAAAAAAATTTTAATTTTATTTCCTTTCGATCCCAACCAAATACCAAGGAAAAAATTTTCTTTTCATTTCTTTTTTCTATCAATATCTTGACAAACAAACACAGCCTGAGATTGCACCTTCATTTAAAATCTTTACTTCATCCATCAGAAGGCAAAATAAATGAAAAAAGCCCAGGACTGTATTAAGTTTATGGAGGATTACCTGAGCAAGGGTGATGTTGCATATTATAGCAGTATTTGCATTTCCACCTAGTGCAGGTTGTAAAATACGTGTGAGCTTGCTATCTCGGTAGGGCACATGACCTCTGCATCAAATTTTAAATGAAGTAAGAAATAGTATCAAACAAACCACTTGAAACTGGCTGTTTACTAATTGATAGGACCCACCCTTGGCTCTCTGCACCTTCACTTAGTTTCTTTATCACGGTTCCAAGTGTCATCAGGCTTTTATTGATGTGGGAACCCTCTTTCAGACGTACACCTTCTGCACCAGTCTTTGCAGCACGTTCTGAACCAGCAAGGTCCACCAAATTCTAGAAGCAGGGAGACTCAAGCAGGATGAGACTAAAGAGGAAATATAAATATAATACGAGCACAGAAATATTAGAATCTAGTAAATAAATTGGGATATTTAAAACATACCAAAACAGATACACGAACAGCATCACATGAAGTTCCAATATCTCCATCATCAGATTTCTCCTTACTCTCAATTATCTGCAGTTATATTAAGACAAAGGCTCAAAAACTCCCAGATATCCCTAAAAACATTTAAAAGAATACACTCAGTTTTTTAACTCTTACCATGCGGAAAATAGTATGGGACCTACTACTGTAAACATTCATATTTGTCTCCCCTATGTGGCGATGAGCTGCATGATTGAGAGATAGATGCCTAGAACATCAGCTGTGCATATTGATTGGCACACATGACAAAAACAGAAGGTGGAGGGAGAGAGACAGATAAACAAGTCAAAAAATAGAGGTTTACATTCTCCAAATTCCATAAAATCAAGTACTTGCTCAGGAGAGGCAACAATCTCTTCTCTCAAACCAGCAACAAAGATCCCTCTCTACCAAGAGACATAAAAGCAAACTATCAGCTAGGGTCAAACAGTTCATAGAATATGACCAGATTATTTGTCAAGTAAAGACACCACCTCAAGACTCTCATGAATCTGTAATTTCCTGTGCTCAGGAGCTAATAAATCATTGATCTCTTCATTGTAGATCTCCATATATGACATTCGCAAAAGAAATTCTCGATCCACATCCTGAATTAAAGAAATAACAGAGCAATGAATTTCCGCAATAAACTTTTGTAAGAAAAGTACTACATCATAACCTGCAGTATTTTAGTGGTTCATTTGATAGAACAAATAAATGTGCATGTTTTCAAATTTTCATTAGATCTATAAAATGTTAAGGCAGTAAAAAGGAAGTGTAGATAGCACAAGGAACTAGTTCCTAAGAGAAAAAGGATATTTTTACTCAAATCCTCTTCCAATGGCTTATTACATTCACCCCAACTCCCTATTAAAAGCTTGGTCTCTTACCCATTCAGGGTATTTTGCAAGATCAAAGACTCTCAAAAGTAATAAATCATTGGTATTTGAAAAAAGCCATGGATGAGTCAAACACCCTCTAAAATGTTGCAAAGGAGTGAAAACTGTGCTCCACTCTCTTCTGCAGTGCAAATTTGTTTTGCTGATGGTCAGCCAGTAAACCATTTATTCATACATTGTGCAAGACATCCTCTAGACAAGCTTTTCTGGGGGCCTGCCAATCCACTCTCTGGAAACAAGAAAAGCTATAATGGAGAATTGTAAAAGCTTTAATGAATTTATACTCTACTTGGGTTTCTGGAGAACTAGAGGAGAAAAATGGGCATCAACTGTTGAAGCATTTAGACTTTGGATGTATTACTCTCAATCCCATCATAAGGGACTGGAAGGTGGTAGACAGATCAGCTCCTTTGTCCCATAGATGAGACACATTTGGCTGGAGCCTGTCTAGGATCCATCAAAATGAATGTCTGGTAGCCCTCTGAAGAATACTGGTCCAGCAGGGAAAGGAGGAGCATTTCAATCTTCAAGAGTTGAAACAGGACATCAAAGTTGTCAAGGCATCACCAAGGCGTCCAGGTGCCTTAGGCCTTGACTTTTCGCCTCCTCCAACACCTAAGATGACCTAGATGCCGTGACAACTATGTAGAACATTATGCATGTTTAGCATGCTATTGCTTCCTTGGAACGGATATAACTTTTGATTGAGGGTTTGGATATGATTATTACTTTGGTCACCTTCTGGACAGGCCCTTGGGCTTGGAGACATGCTCATCTCATTAAATTGCACAGATCTTTCACTCTTCAAGGAATATCTCATTCCATTGGAGACTTACTGTAACAGGAATACAACTAGAGTAATGCTTGGAGGATTAATGATCACCCCAAGTCCTTTATTTATATTATTGAGAATAGAGGACAGAATTACATGTAAGCTATGTGGGACTAAACCCACATAATAGAAACAAGAATAAAGCCGTAAAAAAGTCCAGAATACCCCCACGGTATTGTGGCCCATATAATCCAACACTCCCCCTCAAGTTGGAGCATATATGTCGTGCATGCCCAACTTAACTAAGATAGGAAGAAACACTTTGCAACTTAGCCCCTTGGTGAACGCATCGGCTAACTGATCAGCAAACTTCACAAAGGGAACACAGATGAGTCCTGCTTTGAGCTTCTCCTTGCTGAAATGTCGGTCAACCTCAACATGCTTAGTATGATCATGCTGGACAGGGTTATGAGCAATGCTAATGGCCGCTTTATTGTCACAATAAAGCATCATGGGAAGATGGACAGCAACACCAATATCCTGCAACAATCCTCTAAGCCACAAAAGTTCACAGATTCCTTGTGTCATTGCACGGAACTCTACTTCAGCACTGGACCTTGCCACAACATTCTGATTCTTGCTACGCCACGTGACAAGGTTTCCACCTACAAAAGAACAATAGCCAAAAATTGATTTTCTGCCAGTAGAGCCAGCCCAATCGGCATCAATATAGACTTCAACCTTCAGATGACCATTGGGAGAGAGAAGAATTCCTTTTCTAGAAGAATTCATTTTCCGGGAGCAGACTTCAAATATCGCAAAATACGAAGGACTGCCTCCATGTGGGAGGAAAAAGGATCATGCATATACTGGCTCACCAAACTTACAGCAATGTCTATGTCAAGTCGGGTGTGAGAGAGATAGATTAGTTTGCCCACTAATTGCTAATAATGGCCTTTGTCGACAGGTTCACCCTCTTTCTCCCTAAGTCTTGTAGAAGCTTCCATAGGAGTATCTGAAGGATGACAACCTAGCAACCCAATCTCAGACAATAGATCTAGGATATATTTCCCTTGAGAAAGAAAGATGCCATTTGAAGATCGAGCAACTTCTATCCCTAGAAAATATTTTAGAGTCCCCAGATTCTTTACTTCAAACTGACGGCCAAGGAAGTGCTTCAATTTCTTGATAACATCACCATCATTACCAGTGACCACAATGTCATCTACATAGACTATGAGAATAGTTACTTTGTCACCAACTCGTCTGATGATCAAAGTGTGATCAACATTTCTTTGTTTATATCCTGCTGGAATCATAGCCTTATGAAACTTGCCAAACCAAGCTCTAGGTGACTACTTCAAACCATAAAGAGCATGCTTCAATTTACAGACCTTGCCCCTGGTCCTGTCATCAGAGAAACCTGGTGGAACATCCATGTATACCTCTTCCTCAAGCTCCCCACGGAGGAAGGCATTCTTTACATCCAACTGCTGAAGATCCCACTCAAGATTTGCAGCACAAGATAATAACACCCTTACGGAGTTGAGTTTCGCCACTGGTGCAAAGGTCTCCTGATAGTCAACTCCATAAGTTTGAGTAAACCCCTTTGCAACCAGTTGTGCCTTATACCGATCCAATGTCCCATCTGCCTTTTGTTTGACCACAAAGACCCATTTACATCCAACAGGTTTTTTCCCTGGAGGAAGAGCCACAAGATCCCACATATTATTTTTGTGTAGTGCTCTCATTTCTTCCAACATTGTTGCCTTCCACTTTCCATTTGTAAATGCTTCTTGCCAATTTTTAGGAATGGAAACAAAAGAAAGAGAAGATACAAATACACGAAAAGAAGGAGAAAGAGAACTATAAGAAACAAAACGAGATATGGGATGAAGAGTGCAAGTCCTAGTACCTTTGCGATGAGCAATAGGTAGGTCAGAGAAAGAGGGCTTACCAGGAGAGGAAGAATCTGGATCTTGAGCTGGCAACTGGATGGGTATCGGTGCTACAGTGGATTGAAGCTCCCCCCTTTTGGTGCTTCCCTTTTTATAGGTGATCATATTGGAGTTGTCAATCTTCTTCTGAAACTCACCAATAGTTCTCTGGACAGGAGTCAGCTCCCCCTAAATAGGAACATCAATAACACTCTTTCCCATGGTCTCCCCCTATAAAAGACTCCCTTCGGATGAGGGGGGGAACAACCAGAGGAGGCTGGGCAGCAGCCAAAGGAGATTGAGCAACAGTCAAAGGAGGTTGGGCAGCACCAGTAGGGGGCTGGACAGCAGCCGTAGGTGGCTGGACAACAACCGTAGGGGTTAGAAAAGGAGGAACCTGAAAACACAGCACATCTTCACTAGAACTCTCCCCCTGAAAAGGTGGTGAATAATAATAGGAAACGGTCTCATGAAAAATAACATCCATACTGACCATAGTACGGCGGGAAGGGGGGTAGTAGCACTTGTAACCCTTCTTGGTTGGAGAATAACCCAAGAAAATACAACGTAACCCCCTAGGTTCAAGTTTGCCTGGAGATTTTGTATCTCTAGCATAACATACACAACCAAACACCTTGGGAGTAACAACAAAGGAGGAATTCCCCAGTAAAACTTCAGCTGGACTACGGGAGTCAAGAACCCGGGAAGGTAGCCTATTGATGAGATAGGCAACAGTGAGGATAGCATCTCCCCAATACTGAGATGGGACATATCTAGCAAACATCAAAGCCCTGGCCATCTCTAACAAGTGGCAGTTTTTCCTTTCTGCCACACCATTCTGGGCAGGGGTATCAACACAACTGGTCTGGTGAACAATACCATGGTCAACTAGATAGTTCTGAAATTGAGATTCTTTATACTCGGTTCCATTATCACTTCTCAATATTTTGAGAGTAGCCTGGAACTGAGTTTGGACCATTTATGAAAATGCCGAAAACACTCAAAAACCTGATTTTTTGTGTATAAAAGATACACTAATGTGTGCCTAGAGTGGCAGTCAGTCAATAAAAGAAACAAACCATCGGTGACCAGAAAGAGATGTTCTATGACTAGGACCCCAAACATCAGAATCCACCAATTGAAAATAAGAACTCCTTTTATTTGATAAGGAATAAGTTGATCGTGTCTGTTTGGCCAAAACACAAGCCTCACAAAAAAAGTCATCCTTAGTACATGGGGTGATCAAACTAGGAAATAAATGTGCTAAAATGCCTAATGGAGGGTGACCTAATCTAGAGTGCCATTGGTAAAGTTCAAAAGAGACCAAGGAGTTATGAGGTAGCGGAGAAGGTAATGGTGGTGGAGAGGGACGACCATCTTCAAGCAAGTACAATCCACCATGTACTTTACCCAATCCAATCGTCTTCCCAGAGCCCAGATCCTGAAAAACACAATGGGAAGGAAAAAATGTTATTTCGCAATTAAGATCACGAGTAATACTACTAATAGAAAGAAGGTTGGTAGTAAAATTAGGAATATGTAAAACAGAGGACAAAGGAAGAGCAGAAGTATAGTTGATGATTCCTTTTCCAAATATGGAGGAAAGGGAACCATCAGCTACTTTGACCTTGTCTTTCCCAGAAGTGGGAGAATAACGATGGAACAGGCTAGAGGAACCGGTCATGTGATCTGTAGCTCCAGAATCTATGATCCAAGGATGTGAAGCTACAGAAGCACAATGACCCCCAAATGGAATACTTGACCGGGCAAAGTATGAACCTGAAGGAGCAGGGGAGGTGGCAGTATCAACAGATGTAGTAGAGGCAGCAGCAGCGGAAGTCCTTAGCACACGTAGGAATGCCTGTAGATCATCCTGGGATAGACCAATGTCAATAGCAGGGGCTGTAGTAACAGTCTCAGTGTGATGAGCCTTGTTCTTTGGCTTTGGCTTTGTCTTTGTCTTGGCAACCCTTTTTGCTTCGAAGTCAACTGGTTTCCCATGAAGTTTCCAGCACTTCTCTTTGGTGTGGTAGGGTTTGTGACAACGCTCACAAACAACAGTCCCTGTAATAGAATCACCAAGAGAAGCAGTGCCAACAGGTGCAAGAGTAGCCGGGGCAGCAGACCTTGAGGGCTGATCCGTCACAATAGGTGGGTGCACATAGCAGCCCTACGGTTTTCCTCAGAGGACACCAAGGCATAGGATTGTTCAAGTATGGGAAAAGGCTTATGGCCCAATACTTGAACACGAATCTGGTCATATTCCACATTTAAACCAGCCAAAAAATCATACACCCTGATCTTATCTACATGCTTCTTATATAAAGCAATGTCAGCAACTGTAGTAGGGTGGAAATCAGCGAAGTGGTCCAATTGTTGCCACAGACTGCGTAGAGTAGCATAATATTTAGAAACTGAAAAATTCTCCTTGAGTAGTGTGGAGGACCTTCTGCTTGAGTTCATATACTTGGGCATCATTGCCAAGCTGCCCGTAAGTTTCCTTGCAAGCAGCCCAAATCTGAGAGGTTGTATCAAGGAGAAGAAAATTATGTTGCAGATCTAAAGTCATAGAACCAATCAGATAGGACATGAGAACACCATTGTTTGCAAGCCATCTTTCTTGAGCATGACCAGTCTCAGTTGGTATAACAGTGGTGCCATTAATGTGACCAGTAAGGCCACGGCCAGCAATGGCAAAGGAAGCAGACCAAGACCAAAGTAAGTAATTAGAACCATCCAGTTTGATTGGATTAGTAGGAAAGGTATGAAATTCTGATTTGCCTTGGCCATCACCAACAGAAGTTGCAGTAGAATTAGCTGAGTCACCCATGATCACAATAGAGAAGCCCAAATCGCAGTGAAGGTCTGTTGTGAGGGAAAAGCTATTAAAAACTCCAAGAGAAGTGCTGAAAATTGAGGGAGAGACCTCTTTATATGCAGCAATAGGTATCCCAAAAAATCAGCAACAACAGAGATGGCAATCCCCTAGATCGGCTTTTGCAGGGTTTTGGAAAAAACCCTGATTTGGTGAGATCGATGTAGGAGAGAAAGCAATCAAAAACTCAGCAAAAGGGGCTGAAATTTGGGTCGAGTGGTTTTCTAATGGTGCTGGATCACTCCTCCAAAAATCAGCTTCAATGGAAATCTGAAACCCCAAGATCAACAATTGTCAGGGTTTTGAGAAAACCCTGATGTTGGGAAGGATCGATCTGAGGAAACCTTCAAAGAATGGAAACAAGAACTTGGAGAAATCTACTGTAGGTCTTGATCTTCAATATGGGGGATTGATTTCTTTTTTAGAGATGAAATCAATCCAAAAAACACTTGAAGCTTCAAATATCGCAGGCAGGGAGGCTGGTTCCTACGAGCAGAATTTGTTGTCATTGAATGAGGTGATGGAGGGCAGCAACTGGATCTAGTGATCACCTCATCAGTGCTGCCCTATGGGAGAATGGAGAACAAAAGAGAGGAGAAGAGAAGGAGAAGAGAAAAGGAAAAGAAGTGAAGAAGAAGAAAACAAATTAAGAATGGGGTTGTGAAGAACCCTAGTTCGAAACCTGCTCTGATACCATGTTAATAGAATAAAACTAGAGTAATGCTTGGATGATTAATGATCACCCCAAGCTCTTTATTTATATTATTGAGAACAGAGGATAGAATTACATGTAAGCAATGTGGGACTAAACCCACATAATAGAAACAAGAATAAAGCAGTAAAAAAGTCCATAATACCTAAGGGTGTCAATTTGGGACCGGAACCGGGAACCGTCCCAATACCGTCCCGCTAAAATCCGGTACCGGACCGTCCCATTAGTAAATGGGACCGTACTGGTATCTGATTTTGGTATCGAATGATAAATGGGATGGGAAGGTTCTGGGACGGGATTCCCAACGGTACCAGTACCGAAATACCAATTAGGTACCGGATGGTACCGAAATTACTAGTACTGTTTAAAAAGAAAGAGTATATAAGATCTTTTATTTTTTTTTTTTTTAAAAAAAAAAAAGAAAGGGTATAAGAATTTCGACTCATTAGGGTTTCACTAATTGCCTTTTGAATATGAAAAGGAACAACAGGTCAACAACCTGTAGCTTGAAGTCTCTCCTCACAGAACCTACTACAGTGCTACTCCCTTCTCCCTCGACCAACTACATCTACCAGGTTCTTCCTTTTTGCACTTCGTACTTCGTACCATACTACCATGTGACATGTGTGATAAATAAAGTTTTGTTTGGAAAAATCAAAGAGGAAACACAACGGGATTCTTCCATTTTGTAGGACTTCTCTATATTTAAAAAAATGAGAAGCTTATTACATATGATCTTAGAGAGTTTGAAGAAGTAAAACTATGATTTCATAATTTAAGTTGCTTTATAAAAAGCAGTAGACAACTTAGATTTCATGATAGTGAAAAAATTCCACAACACTAATAAACCCGCCTTGTTAGAAACAATTAAACTTCTTCTCCCTTTTTCTACAGTGCCTAGAACCGTTTAAGAACCGGTACCGTCCCGTCCCGCTAGTAATCGGGACTGGGATCTAGGTTTGGTCCCGTTAACTAAATGGGACGGTACTGGGATTGGCACTTTTAGTACCGGTACCGGTACCGTCCCGTCCCAGATACCGAGAACTGTCCCAATTGACACCCTTAAGAATACCCCCCACGGTATTCCGGCCCATATAATCCAACACTTACATCTAGCAACTCTGTGGTGGATGAGTTGACAAGGAATATGAAGAATGGAGAACATGTTTTGTGGTTCATATAGTGACCTAGTATGGATATGATTCTCTACTGTGATTGGCTTACATCCTTAATTTGTACATTGTAAGTGCCATGCTAGGTCAGATTTTTCTGCTCTTGTAAATTGTTCCCATCATTAAAGAAAAAAAAAAAGAGTACCAACTCCCTCAAAAAAACAGCAAGATCAGTTCACCATCTGATAAAGCATATCTACTTTGAGCCGCAAGATCATGTCTCATATGCTAACACGTGTAGCTAGGAGATAATATGTGTTTCCAAGTGTTATAAGAAGAAACCTCTTAAAAATAATTCCCAGAATAAGCAGAAAGCAGCCTTCAATAGGTTCCCTGTATCAATCTAGAGTAGCGCACTTAGACTATAAAACTGGTATAGCTGAGTTCGGAAGGATAGAATGAGAATGATTACAAGAATTACTAGGAAAAGCACCAATAGGTGAAAATATGAATGGTAATCAGTTGAGAAGTTTTGGCCATGCATCGCGAAGACCACAATGCCCCGCTACCTTGATTCTTCTCTAATAAAATTTTCTATTCACTTTAAAAAAAAAAAACATTCTACAATGGAAAGTGTATCATGCATGTTGGAGGTGTTGAAGAGGTCAAAAAAGAGAATGTTAATGAGTCAGCAACAGAGATGGCAGTAAATGGAGTAGAATAGAATAACAGTTTCTTGTAGCTAATGCCAAGTAGTTGGGATACAACTTAGCAAGTTCCATATATTTTTATCAGGTTGTAAAGAAAGCCCGACAAAGAAACTGTTAAAAATAATAACTATATTAAAAGGGGATAGAGAAGTGCAATATTAGAGGAAACAAAAACTTCTGAAGCATCCATTCTAGAAAATATTGATGGATGGAATATAGACAATTAAGACTGTTAGTCCATTGTTGTGTGTGGAATGTTGTTGTCATTGTTGGCAACGAATTTGGTCATAGTGGTGTTGTGGCAGTAGCTATTGGTGGTTTGGAAAAGCTGAAATGGTCAAACAGTTACCTACACAGCTATAAGGGTATTTTGGTCATTTGGTAGGGTTAAAGGGGTACCCACACTTGAAGAACACCATTTAACAGCATATTAAGTCCTTATATAGTGTTTGGCAGAGGGGAGAAGCAGCAGGTGAAGGTTTCATACTGTTAAAGTTGTGATTTCACAGGTTCATGCAATGGCAGTGACTTTAAGGTCATTTTTTGAAGGTTTAATGGCAATTCTGGGTGAAGTGACCTTCACGAGAAATGAAGTTCGTCGATTCACGGTTCCAACGCAACTAGTCTCACATCATTTCAGTGTTGGACAAGAAAGTTACAGATTTTTTCGTGTTGATGCACGAAAACGGAGCAAATTTGGAATAGGCAAAAGCTTATACTTAGCCAAAATTTTGGCTTACATTTTTAGTGTGATTCTGTAAACAGTGGATGACCATTGTTTTGTTAAAACTCCAGAATCTCCTTGAGCGTCGGATCGGCATCTTGCATCAGATTTGGTTCATTAGAAAAAAAATGGAGGAAATAAAGGAAATAATTAATTTGTAGAGGAGTGTGATGTCGGCATGACATCACCCCCATTTCTAATGAAGGCAGAGAATGAAAATCTCTGACGCGTTTTCCTTTTGTGCACGGTTTGTCACAAAGAATCTTTTTATTTACGGATTTGCCACTGGTTACCAATTTTTGGAGCATTCAACTTTGGAAGGTCGTATCTTAGCCATCCGGAGTCCAAATTGGACAAAAAAAATTTTGAAATTGGGTATTTTTTCGAGAGAAAGCCATTGGAACTAGTTGTAGCGTCGTCTGACCACGGAAAGTTGAAGAAATCACTAGTTTATGCTCGATGACTCCATATTGAAGATGGTTTGAGCAGTGGAGCATACACAAACACAATTTCTATGCATCAGAGGCTTCATGGTTGTTGGGATTACTTTGTAAGAGGTAATCTAATTCTATAAAACCCTATTTTTTATGTTCTAGGTTGTTTGCTTTGTTGAAACCCTAGACTGTGTGAAAACCCTAATGTTGGGTCTTGTATTGGGGGGTTTTACATTCTTGTACTCTCAATTGATGGATTGTAATTCCATTCAAGTTGAGGCTTGATTGGAGAAGGGGTTGTTGCCCTCGTTTGTGTTGTTACACAAACCGAAGCAGGAAGGATTGTAGTTCCTGGGCTGTTGTTGCAGTCAAAATTTGAGTAGTGTATTGAGTAATATACGAAACCCTGGATAGGATATTGCTCTGTGGACGTAAGCAGTTTGGCCGAATCACGTAAATTTGGTGTCTTGTCTGCTTTACTTTCATTGCATATATTGGAGTATGTTTGATCTACAGAGTGGGGTGCACGGTCTGGTAGACCTGGCCACACAATAGTTGCGAGGTGGACGTGCATGTGTGTTGTGGGATTGGTAATTACGGGATTGCCCCAGCCAATCAGGTTTGCTTGAAGTCTTCTCCATCAACATCAACATAGGGTTGGAATTTAGGGATTATTTTTTAAGAATACTGATTCACCCCCCCTCTCAGTGTCAACCTAGGATCAACAAAGACAACATAATGAGAATCAAGGATTATGTTTCCTACTCTTAGTATCCCTGGTTGTTAATGCAAGATAGATAAGCATATTAGGCAGAATGAACAAAGGAAATCAAGCAAAACAGTGATAAATGCAGAATTGATCTCAAACTAGGGAAATAACCTGTGAGAGATCAATTGCAACAGGATCGATGATATAGGGACGAAGAAAAAGCAATAGCAAAAAAAATTTCTCTTTCTTTTTTGTTTTTTTTTATTCCACATATGAAAGTAAAACTAAAATTTTATGACTTGGGCATCCAATTCCCACCTAAGCCTCAATCAGCATCTCACAGAGTCATGGACCATGCAAAGCCTCTCCCCTTGCAAATGCTGGGATAAATGCAAAGTTAGATAATTTTGGTGCTTCATCAGATTTGAATCCATTCCTTTGCTTGAATCTGTCAAAAAGATATATGCATTTCTTATGTAATCTGATTTGCATCAGTTGTATTTTTATCAGCAACACATGGAAAGTTTTCCTACCTTATTTCAGCTCTTTTAGGATAACTTAAGGTGAATCTGAGACCACTAGGTTACAATGGAGCAACCTTACCGTTGCGCCAAGGTCTGCCCTCAATGAATAAGTTCCACTATATTTCAAAAAAAAAATGCATTTTATTATGGAGAAACCATGCACCATGTCTAACAAAAAGATTGATATTGCTATCTTACAAGCAAGGCAAGCCGAGTTTATCAGCAACTATTTGTTGAATTGTGAACAGTTACCTCTTCTATGATCTGGAATAAATCATAAACTGCAAGAGGGATAACCCCTGGTTCAGCAGCTGATCCTCGCATTGTATGTGTTTTTCCACTATTAGTTTGTCCGTATGCAAATACTGTGCCTGTGAAAAAGTAAAAGAGGAAACAATAACTTAACATTGATATATGTGACGACAAAAAAATGTAAAAGATAAACCATATTATCAGAACATTATGCAAATAAGACATAACAACCAGGTTTCATCAAACGATAATAAGAGAACTAGTGTTTCTACTTTCTACTGTATGTGATTTCTCGTTTTGTCAACTCCTATTTCGAAATTTTGATGAGACATGCAAGCTGTATGTGTATATTGCCATGATAACAAGGTTCCTCATGCTATACTGCCAAGTGCAAAGTTGAATTCTTCGCTTAGATGCACCAACCAAATGTACTGGACTTATTCAACATTACTAATCATATGAGATTTCTGTATGTGTGTGGATGTGTGGGACTCAATTAACATAAGTTGTTTGACCTTGCCTTTCAGTTAATACATCCATTCTTTCCCCCACTTGACATGTTAGAGGGCTACCCTTCTTTCCCCTGATAAATTTACTGCGACTGTCCAGATTTTCATTGCATTAGTTCTAATTTTATACACAGTAAACCATACTCACTCTCCACCTAAAGAAGCCTGAAATTTTACCCACTTTCTACAAAAAAACAGATAATTAATGAAACAATTAGTAGAAAAGGTAAACAAAAATAACGCACTGCTAGTTTCAACGTCAATTATGATCCAAATCCAAAACGAAAAACATAAACATATGAAAATGCAAACTAACAGTTCACAATCAGCATACAGACCGTTGAAACCACGAACTGCAGCGGCAACAATCTCTCTGGTCCGAGCTTCGTAGACTTCTACAGTCTTGCAATCTTCTCCAAATATTCGATCTGCAGTACAGAAGAAAGAGATTTCAAAACACTAGAAGGTAAATTGCAGAGACCTAGGGAAGAATAAATAGACAAGCGGTACCGAATTCGAATTTCGTGGACTGGTTAGCGAGGGAGATGGTCTCGTCACAGATTCGCCAGGGGCTCGTCTTTGCGTCCTCCAGAGAGAGAGGTCTAGCGCGTACAGTGACATAGATCCTCTCTGACTTCTCCATTTGCCGATCTGTGAAGCTCAGCGAGATGGTTTCTCGAGGGAACTGAGAAATTTTAGAAATCAAAGCCCCAATTTGAGTTTAGGCCCAAGGAAAATCACTCTTCAGGCTGTGTTTCCCGCCTTGAGGGAGAATTTCGAATGTCAGAAACTGGAATTTACCAAAACAACCCCCTATAATCCCACAGTAAAGGCTCCATATGGCATCGTTTGTGAGTTTTTTGAGTGTTTCTAGGTCTAAGGGTGTCAAACGGTGCGGTTCCGGTTCGGTGCATATTTTGCAAGGTAGAAATCAAAACCGCACTAGATAAGAATCACCCAAAATCAGAATCGTTTTATATGTGGTGCGGTTTTAATGGTTTCTATTCAGTTTTTATTATCCAGTTTACATGCAGTTTGTAATACCAGTTTCACCTTGTACCCTTTAATTTTATTTTCTATATCCTTGTTATGTGGGAGATATTATACTGTTTCATATACATCTAACTCTAGGCAAAGTTCATTTAGGCATACTAGTTGCAATGGTAACTTTAAGTGATTACTCAAGGCCGCTAAGTACCGCAAGGGAAACCAACCTGAGGACATCACTAATCCATACCCCACTCAATTCATTAACAAAGTCCACTAAGACATTCTCGTACTAAAACCTTCTGTCCCTTCATGAATTTGGCACTCAAACTGAAATTCAAAAAAATCCCAGTAAGGAGTCCTAATATTTTAGAGTGCTTAACCCCATTCTTAAACAAATAAGAGTATTCCTAATCTCGATTTTCTACCCAGTTTCTATTCGGTTAACCGACGGTTTTCTGGTTTTGAATCGAACCAAACCGATAATAGAACCTATGAAATTAGAATCGCATCGTTTTTATACAGTGCGGTTCAGTTCGATCGTAAACGGTCGATTCTGGTTCCGACAATCGATTTCGATTCCATTTTGACACCCTTAGGTCTTGCACAGTTTTTTGTGTTTCTATGTTTTTTGAGCCTTTTTTTAGTTTTGAAACCCTTAAGTCTGGCACAGTTTTTTGTGTTTCTATGTTTTTTGAGCTTTTTTTTAGTTTTGAAATGTTGTATGGTAACACTAAAAAATGAGGCAAGGAATCAAAGCGGAGAGGAGATGTTGTTTGTGGGACAAAGCCCAACTAAGAATAAACGACAGACATCACTGTCGCAGTACTTTTGATTCACTTCTCTCACGTTGAATTACGGTTCACATTGAGCCTTTTTTAGTTTTGAAATGTTGTATGGTAACACTAAAAAAAAATGAGGCAAGGAATCAAAGCGGAGAGGGAGAAGGGAAGCAAGAATTGTACTGTTAATTGGAATAGTTTGTGGGACAAAGCCCAACTAAGAATAAACGACAGACATCGTTGTCGCAGTACTTGTGATTCACTGCTCTCACGTTGACATTACGGTTCACACTCGTGAGGACATCGAGTTGCTTTCTTATAGCATCCATTTGTATGGTTAGGGTTTTAGACTTCAGTGGAGCCCTGAAGAAGACGATGCAACTGGAAGCCTTGAAGGTTCGATCGTGGTTTCAATCTTCGATCTCTGGTTGCAGCAGCATTACGATCGTCAATTTCAATCTCTCCAGTTGCAGTCTTCTTCTTTGTTTCGTTCTCCAGAGAAAATGTCAAGAGAGAGGCTTGAATTAAAATGTAATTCGTAAATAAGAAAATACCCCCATTTGGATCCAATAAAAATTGTTAAAAGTTCAAATTCCAAATGGATAAAAGTCAACCTCCTAGTTCAAGAACAAAAATCGGATTTTCGATGGTAGATGAAATTTTCAACTGTCTAAATATTGGGGTTTTATCATACCTAAAAACTACATAAATCTTAAGATGGTAAAACATAAGTGAAAACCAAGAGAGCGCCAAAATATTCAATTGGTTTGATATTTATAAAAATATTTTCATTCAGAGTAGTTTGACAGGATTTTCGCGCATACCACTTCCAATACAGATCGGATTTGAGAATATTAGAATTGTCAGAAAGCTTTCTTTATGTTTTACTTAATACAAAAGACCCCGTGTCCAAATACCATTGTTTGATCAATCAATCTTATTAGAGAACTAGCATTTTTTTAAAAAAAATTTAACAGTAATTTAATTTTCTAACAACAATATAAATCAATTATATATGCAACTAAACATACCATAATAATGAGCGTTATAATGCGAATCTTCTAATATAAATTGGGTTACATGTGTTGAATTGGGTTCTTACACTGTGTGTAGGACCATTGGATGGCACCGATACATAGTCCTCTTTATCAAGCGGGATTGACTTGACGTTCCTAAAGACGGACTAACGTTGTGTGTAATTCTATGTGTGCATCATACTTGCGTATTCCCTTTTCGGATCATGACATCAAAGGGTATGGTATAGTGAGACGAGGCCTAATGAGGATTTATTTATCTAGGCACCATTTCACATTCAACTAGGGAATATCCACCTTTTGAATGGGGCTGGATTGGTCTGAGGCTTGTTCTAGTTACTGAGTCAGCACCACTGAATTCATTTTGTTTTCACTATTGGAGTCCATCATGAGTTCCAATGATAGTACATCTACAGGTGTATATCTCTTTTGTTCAGAGGTAGTTGGTTTAAAGAAGACTGTTGAAGAACTGAGTAACATGGCTAAGACCTTCTTACCATAGAGGGTTTAGGAACAGCCCTCAACTCGACACAATCGAATGTAGGTATCCTCGACAATGACATCGTCTTCAACTCTAATCTTTGTCTAGTGTCGAGTCTCCATAAAATAAGTCCCTTTGTGAGAAGGTTGAGAAACTTAAGCTAGCTCTGAATGTCAAGTTAGTAGATGAGCAAATTTCTATTCAAGCCTTAATACTAAGCACCGAAATCATAGATGCTAAGGGATTATGTTTCTTCCCTAGGACTCAACTACTAGAAGGATTCAAATGGAAGTCCAGGAATTTTAACGGAACTAGAGACCCGACCCGAAGGCCCATCTGAGGGCCTTTCATAGGCCAATCAAGGTTCAAAAAATTTATCGACGAACAATTTGTTCAAGTATTTAGTTCTCTATAACTAGGCCAACACATAGATGGCTCATGTCTCGATTGCTCCCACACTCGTACTCGAGAGGATATGACCAAAGCTTTCAAAAAACTTTTAACCATATATAACTGAAATAGAACTAACCAGAAGGAATCTGGAAACGACCAGACATTTACCCTAATGAAGGATTTTCTGCCTACCTAGCAAGGTCAAGGGCAAGGCTATCCTAATGTGGGATAGGTTCACCGAAAAAGAACAAATCCAAATGATGGTGAAGAACTTCTACGAGGACTATCACAAATACATGTTTGCTCAGTCCTTACCTACTCTTGAAGCTTTGGTCGAAGTATGTTCTCAAATAGAGGATGCCATATTCAAGGAGAAACTACAAGATGCCCCTATATATGGCAATATCAACAATAACGGGAGCGATTGTTACAACCAAAGAATACAAAAGGCAGAGAACTCCATGTGATCACCACCAACTAGTCAGTTTCGGCACCCTTTATCTTGGATAACACATCCACATCTTGTTTGAAAAGACAATTCACTGAGTTAGGCATGCATGCCATTAGGGTTAGTTTTCAAGAAACTAAAAGTTGAAGTCTTACTGCCCCTATGGCAGGTCTTGATCCCATCCCAAAATGGTAACTAGACGATTTTGTATTAGACCTACAATACCCATAAAGGGCATTCCATGGATAATTGCATAATACTCAAGCATGTATTTCAAGGACTCTTGGATTAAAATAAGTTTTCCATTCAAACCAAACAACAGCCCTCTACCGGTCCATGGAGCCTTTAGCTCAACAATCAATATTATGCTTGAAAATGAAGAACATGGCAAGGCAAAACCTCTTACCCTCATTCAACCTATAAACGAGTCCACAAAAACTGGAGTGGACTGAAGGTCATTTTGAGACACTGTGTTCTATGTTGATAGAAGACTTCAAAGAAACTATGGAGTTTTGCCAAGTAATGCATGGAGTCTAGTCTACAAGTAGGTGTAGAGGATTTTGGGCTTCGAGCATTGTTTTCCCAACCTGAAGAACTAGAAATCAATGTTCTCACATCGGACCAACCTATTGGCACTAGGAAAATAGGTCTTGAAGTTCAAACTACAAAGAAGTCAAGGCATGAAGAATTGACCCAACAAAGGTCCAAGAAATGAAAGAAGCTGCATTTAGAATAGTGATGACGCAGTACCTCAAACTTAAAAAATTGACAAGTAATCCAGTGCCTACCTATTGCTATTAAATAACCGATGCTCAGAGTTCGAGGTCGAAAGAAATTAACCATGACCCTTCGTAAATAAGCATTGCTAGGTTGCAAGGGTTGTTGCATGAGCTTCATGCTCTCATGTAGTTGGCTCTTCATCAACCCGTGCAATTGAGCTAAAAGAAATGGAAGATAGGTCGCAAATCAAATGATTTACATCAGTGACGGGTCGGATTCCGAAGATAACATAGATGAGTTTATTATAGCCTTTGCCACTGAATTGGTCTTTGGCCATAGCTTAGAATTCATAACTCTGGAACCAAAAGTTGAAAGATTTTCATACCATTTGAGCTGAATGTAACCAATCCGGCTAAGTTAATAGGGCAAAAGTTAAAAGGAACTAGCTCCGATAAGCAACTAAAGTCAGAGAATTAGATAGCAAAGCAACTTAAACTCAAACAAGTATCTCGATTTGGGGCTTCTTATGGCTTCCTCAAATCATCCTAATGCAGCTCTGAAGGCACTTAATAAAGCCCACTTGCCATTTAAAACCAAGCCCAAAAAATTATCTGAGATTCTAGGGGCCATGTATGCAGTGAGGGCTATCTTCTTTAATGACAAAGATCTGCTGGCTGAAGGCTTTAATCACACCAAAACTCTGCATATCATAATATATTGTAACGTGAAAAGGGTACCACATGGGCTTTTTGACAACAAGTTTGCATTTAATGTTTGCCCCTTAAAGTCCCTCAGACGTCTCGGAATACGCCTGTCAGATTTGAAACCTCCACCCAAGGAGTTAGAGTATACGACAACAAAAGGAGAGACATTCTCGGTGTGTTAGTCAGTGACATGGTTGGTAGGACCAACTAAGTTTCCCGTGGAATTCCAAGTGATCAACATGTTGTCCACATTCAATATGCTACTTGGAAGAACATGGCTACATGCAATCGGCGTCGTGCCATCTTCATTACACCAAAGGATGAAGTTCGTAATGGATGCTGGAATATAAATGAATTCAACTACATTTTCACAAGCCATTAACAACCCAGATTCCATTTTGTGGCTTAACGCCATGAAAAATAAAATGGAATCAATGTCAAAAAATTAAGTACGAACACTTGTTGAGTTACCGAAGAATGCCTCCAATGTGGGGTGTAAATGAGATTTTAAAACAACAAAAAAAGACCTAAATGGTAACATAGAGAGATTCAAGGTTCGACTTGTGGGCAAAAGTTTTAATCCAAAAAAAGATATTGATTATAAAGAAATTTTTTTGCCAATTTCAAGAAAAGATTCTTTTAGAATTGCCATGGCACTTGTAGCTCACAAGACTTCCACGGTTTGAGTAAAAAGATTTTAATGTTAATATTTTCAATGCAAACTGAGAATGACTTGATCTCGAGCTACATCAGATGGATGTCTAAACAGCATTCTTAATTGGTGACCTTATGGAGGAGGTGTACATGGATTAATATTAGAATAAAGGAGATCATGTGGTCTCTCTTTCTCTCTCTCTCTCTCTCTCAGATGGATGTCTAAACGGCATTCAACAGTGGTGTTTAAAGTTTGGTACCATGATCACTTCCTTTGGTATTGTGGAGAATCGTACTAATTAGTTTATGGAGTTGTTTTGTCATTCTGGTGTTATATGTGGATGACATTCTCTTAGCAATCAATGATCTAGAGTTGTTATACAAGAGGAAACAGTTCCTAACAAATTAATATGATATAAAATATATGGGTAAAGACTTACATGTTTTAGGCATAGAGATTCACCTGGTTAGGTCCAATAAGATCTTAGGGTTGTCCCAAAAGGATACATCGAGAAAAATATTGGAACAATCCAAGATAGAACACTTGTATGATTGAATGGTAACACCCTAGATGAGGTGAATTGGGTGACAATGCTTTCTTGCAATATGTAGCAAACAGTTAAAATAATAATGCAAAAACTAAGTGCAAGATTGAGATATAGAGACAATAAGAGACGCAAACAACTTAGAGTAGTTTGGATTCACCAATCCTACGTTCACTACCCGAGCCACACAGGTCAATGATTTTCACTATCAAGGATCCCTTTCCAAATGGCAGGAATCGAGCCTTACACCTCTCAATACAACCCCTTGGATTGAGCTCTTGGATCACATAGATCAAGGATTTCTTACTTGAGCCACACAGGCCAAGGATTTCTACCCGGATCAGACAGATCAAGGATTTATTCGTTCAACTACAGAACATATCCATGAGTACATGCACAAGCTACACACAACAAAATGGCTTCTTACATGTTTGTCACTACACAAATTCAAGCTCAATGATTCTCACAAGCTGTCAAGCCCTTTTTCAAGATGAAATTTTCGTTTATATCCAAGTTCTTGTCAATTTAAATGACTCTAGCCTTTATGTAAGAAATAAATTAGTCATTAAGAGTTAATCAGGAGATTTCTCAAAGATAGGAAATATTCAAACTATTTTGGTCTCCAATAAAATAACTTTTTTTGTCCAAGAAATCTAGCGGTTGGAGCTCATTCAATGAAGATGTTTAGAGTTCTGACTCAATTGGTTGGTCCAAGTAATGCATTAAATATGTTTAAATCCAATCAAAATCACACAGAAGTCCATGTGACCACCACGGAAGTCCGTCAGGACTGTCCAAGGACACTTAGTATAAGGCATGATTGTCTGTCAAAGACATCTCCTGGTTATGACTTAATAGTTCTTTGTAAGCATGAATGATTGTCACTAAGCATGGAAATTTGTAAACAATAAAGTCATATTTTTCTAAACCAAACCACCTAGTTTCTTGGGTTTGTTCATTTAAGTCTTTAGTTGGCCAAGTAAAGAGCAAATAGTATGTCTTCTGATGTCTTCAACTTGATCCACTTTCTTCTCGAGATATTCTTCAATTTGTTCTTTAAGGTGGATCAATCTTTAGCTTCATGGAAGTCCGTCGACAACAAATCTTCTTCAATCAACTTGCTAATTCTTCGATCACAAATACTTGGGTTTATTCAATCTTTCAACACATTAACAAACATGATAGAACACCCAAACACACACCATACAAGGTTTCATATCCAAAACACACAATCATATAGAATCTTCTAGGTTTAATAATATTGTTCATCAAGTGTAGCACCAATTGTTAAGGTTGACAGACTTAGTCTGGAACATGTCTAATGGATGCCTTAGATAAGTAGAAATGTAAAATATCTCTTCTGCGTCAGCTATAGGCTGTTCAATGCATGTCATAAGTTCGCACAAGTCTTGACATTGTCTTCGCAGTGAAAGTGTTGGGGAAATTACAAAAGAATCTTAGAATGCCACATTGGAAAGCAATGAAGAAAATACTAAGATATCTTTAGGGCACTAAAGTCACATGTTAGTATACAGATGTATTGGTGACTTGGAGCTCATTGTATATTCAAATTATGCTAGATGTGGAAACACAAGAAGATCTACTATAAGGTATATTTTTTTGCTTGCTGGAGGAGCAATATCCTGGAAGAGTGTAAAGCAACCAAAGAGGCAAAGACTGAATCCTCTTACCATGGATGTAAAAGTTGTGGCATGCTATGAAACTGTCATAATGGTTGCTATAAGGTATATTTTTTTGCTTGCTAGCTTGCTCTCAGTGATCCCTTCCATTGTGTCTGATGATGATAATGCGATGCTCTCTAAGATCCCCTCTCCAGACGAAATAAAGGCAGCAATGTTTGATCTTGATCCCCCTCTAAGATCCCCTCTCCAGACGAAATAAAGGCAGCAATGTTTGCTCTTGATCCCACCAATGCTCTAGGTGGATGGATTCCCAGGAACCTTCTACCGTGTTTGTTGGGACACGGTAGGGGGAGATATTTGTCGGGGTATTCAAAACTTCTTCAGAGAAGGGGTGGTTACCAAGGGGGTAAATTGCAATTTCTTAAGCTTGGTTCCAAAAGTTGACAATGCAAACAAGGTGGGGCAGTTCTGTCCAATATGCTTGGGGAACTTCTTTTTCAAATTAATCCTGAAAATAAGGGCAAGCCGTCTTTCTACTATTTTGCACAAGCTGATTTCGGCTAAGCAGAGGGCTTTTCAGAAAGGAAAAGTTATCTTTGAGAATATTGGGGTGGCCTTTGAGCTTACAAATTTAATGTCTGTCAAATACAGAGGAGGAGGAATGGGCTTGAAACTTGATATCCAAAAAGCGTTCGACACCCTGGAATGGTCCTATCTTTTTGATGTTCTCAACGCTTTTGGATTCTCGCACCTGTGGATTTCTTGGGTGCATAAGATTCTTCTTTCTACAAGAATCTCGGTGTTGATCAATGGTGGTCCGGTAGGGTTCTTTGGAGTGGAAAGAGGCCTGCGTCAGGGGGACCCTCTATCCCCTCTCCTTTTTATTTTATCTGAGGAGGTTCTATGCAGAAGTCTCAGGGACCTTCGTCAAAAGGGCAGGATTGCTGCGCTGCCAGGCCCACGATAGGTGTTTACCCCTTCCCACCTTCTATATGGTGATGATTTATTTATTTTTATCAAGGCAAAACTGCAGGGAGTTAAGCGAGTGAAGCGCTTCCTAGACAACTATGGATCATACTCGGGCCAAAAAATTAACCTTGCAAAGAGCAAGATTTTCATGGGTAGAATCTCTACGACCAGACGACATCGCCTGCTTTTGGAGCTGCAAATCCCTGTATGCACATTCCCTACGAGATATTTGGGTATTCAACTCAGTAAAGGCAGGGTGAATCGTGATATGATCTTACCACTTGTAGATCAATTCAAGAATAGATTGGCTGCTTGGAAGGGTCGCCTCCTCTCCATGGCAGGGCGTGTGGAGTTCATCTGATCTGTAATGGGAAGTATCCCGATCCAAAACTTCTCTATCTACCTATGGCCGGCTTCAAGTGTGGAGCTTATGGAGAGATGGATTCGCAACTTCATCTGGTGTGGTGTGGCTGATAGCACTAAAGCCATTACAGTCAGGTGGGACAGTGTGTGTAAGCCAAAAAAAGAAGGTGGTCTTGGGATTTGTCGTCTAAGGGATCTTAATCTGGCACTGCTATCTAAGCTAGCTTGGTCTATCAAGATAGACAACTCGGTCTTTGCAGCTTTCATGTGGGGGAGACTAGTTAAGGCCGATGGCTCCCTTAAAAAAGCTATAGGAACCTCATCTATCCTTCCTGGGCTTCGCAAGGTTTGGGGCTTTGTCTGTTCGGCAGAACGTTGGGTGGTGGGCAATGGTCATTCAATTAATTTTTGGTATGACAAGTGGATTGGAAACCAAAGTGTGGAAGACCTAATGCAGCCTTATTCGATTCCACGCTCTCTCTCAGCAACAGTGTCCTGATTTTTTGGTGGAGGGAGCTTGGGACCTTCCGGTGACCACAGTTCCAGCCCTTCAAAATGTTTTCTCTCTCATTCAAAGCGTGGATATCCTACATACCAGCAAGTTTGATCACCGTGTTTGGGCTCACACTAGCTCTGGCTCCTTCACTGTGGCTTCTGCCTGGGAAGCGGTTAGAATCAAGGCTGCGCCTATAGCATGGGATTGGGCTATTTGGCAAAATAATCTGCAGCCCCGAGCCTCAGTTTTTGGATGGCGTCTGTGTAAGAACCATGGATTCCAAAAATCCAAATTCCCCGACATGGGGTTGGTTCTCGGTGCGAATCAGGTCTCGCTGGTGAACCCTAAAGCAATGACCCTGATCCCTCCTAAGAGGGTAAACGGATCAATAGGAAGCCGCCACCTAGAAAGGGTCTAGGACCCATAAATGTTCCCACTAGGGAAAGACTAATGACTCAATGGATAAAGGTTGTGGTCTACCCAAATCATCGGGCAAGTGTCAGGTTACGGACTGGGAAGGTGTTAGGCACCCAGTCCGCCCGGCCCAGAGCTGGTCGTCCTCCTTTTGACCATTGCTAGAACTAAACTTGCTTGCAAACCCTAAAGCTAGTTATCCTAAATCTAAGTCATCCTAAAGCTGAGCACCTATGACTAGGTATCTATGTACAGATTGGGTAACCCTACATCAAGTTCCTATATCATTCTACCCTAGGGTATTTAAAGTGATCAAATCGACATAACAAACAATTAAGCTAATTAAAAATGATGAATATATATACAATCTAATCACATCAACATATGGTTAAATTATTCTAACTTGGCTAGACATAGCATGCATGGAATTCACATAATTAAAACATGCAAATCTAATTATCCTACTCATGTCAAGTAAGCAACAAAAGGATTACTAAACACCCACGGACTAGATGACGGGCTAGCCCAAATCCCTTCCTACACATCTGTGTTCCACGGGGTCCCAATATTTTTCGTGTTTCAACTCATGGCCACCGGATGGGCTCTTCCCTTCTCACACATTCCAATTCTAAGGCCGACCAAAAGGCGTCGAGTGGTACAACCGCGAGATCCCACTTCAAATGGTAACAAGCACTCAAACCCAAGTGTGGGTTATGGCCTCCCCACTCTCTACCTAATCTTGGCCGATTGGCCAATGCCCAAACCAAAACAGCCAAATGACCCCAAGTCAAAATGGGCCTAAGTTGGAAATGCGGCCCACACCCAAAATCTGAATTAAACCCAAACCATGTCTTGTAATTTCAAGCTCAAACCCATTTCTTCATTAATTGAATTATCAATATTGGAGGTCCAGCCTGATCCTAGGCCCAGAATCACATTCAAATTCATTCTCATTGAATTAATTTTCCTAAAACCGAACATGGTGGGCCCAATCTTTCATGATGCAGCCCAATACTTAACCAGATTCTAACTCATCCATTTTAAAATCCAACCCATATTTGAAATCCCATAAACACATGAACACTGATAAACAAAACAAAATTGGCACATCAGCCTAGGCCCAAACACCAAGGCAGGCCCATAACTAGATTCAAATCGGTCCAACCGTATTTGTATTTATCCATCTTAAACACATGATATTTCAAATACCAAGGGAGGCCCATAACCAGATTCAAATCGGTTCAGCAATATTTGTTTCATTATTGGTTTTGTCTGCTTCATATTATTGCTAAATGCATTTAAAAAAAAGGTTAACAGAGAGGGTCAAAATCAGGGAGATTGGGGGATGGCAGCACAGCAAATAACAACATTTCATGGATTCAAGAATGAGCAAAAACAAAGAACATGAAGCAGGGAAATGGAGACAGATTACACATATGAATTAGAATGAAATAGAGTAAATAAAATGGGGATAAAATATACCTGAGGGTCTTCGTGTGCCTCCACGATGCAATCGGCAGTGAACTCGAGATCAAAGGATAAAAACTTATTACAAATTGGGGATTAAAAGACGGAAAGGGGGTTTGATTACAATCCAATACGAACAAATAAAAAGCCAAACAAAATGAAAACGACAGTTAAAGTAGTGCTAGTAGGATCACTTGAACTACATCAACCCTTCACGAACTGCTCCATTGTCCTCTTCATAAATGCTGCAGACATATCTTCCAAATGAATTGACAAATACCAGAAATGGAAGTGGGTAAAGGGATCGTTAACCTCAGGGAGAATGGACAGAGAATAGATGGGTGGGGTTTGATATGGAACCAGAAAATAGGAATGGAAGATAGAGAAGTGGGTTCGGTGGAGACTAGAAGAGGGAAATAGATTTCAATGGAAGGAGAAGTGTAAAAGACAGTGGGATTTGAAGATAGGAAAAAGGAAACGGATGAAAAGGAAGAAGAAAAAATAAATAAATAGAAGAAGATGGGTTCGGCTATTGCAGATACAGGTGGAGGTTAAAGGATAAAGAAAGAACAAAATAAAATAAAGAAGCAAAAGGAGATGAAAGGAATCGGTGCAGCAGTTCCCCTTGGCGAGGTCCCAGCCTCCCTATCTCAGACCTGTGTTCTCTCTTCTTGTATTCTATTCCCTCCCGAGTGCTCTCTCTCTCTCTCTCTCTCTTCTTATTTTCTCACTTCGTTTTTCTCTCATCCTTTTACTCTCTGTTTTTCTTTCTTTCTTTCTTCTGTTCTTTCCTTCTTTCCACTCCCTGAATTCTCTCCCTGCTTTTCTCTTTGCTCTTTTTGTATTTTTTCCACTCTCTGGTTTCCTACTAGAAAGACGATGACCCCTCTCTGTTTTCTTCTTGCCTTCTCTCCCCTCTGTCTATCCTTTTCTCTCACTGTTCCTTCTCTCTTTTGCCGGCCGTTCCTTTTTTGGCAATCCTCTCTCTCTTAATGACGGCTGTCCTTCCCCCTTAAATGACGGCTCTCCCCCATAATTCTCTCCTCTTTCTCATTTAAAGGTAGGCTTTTTACTGTTTTACCCTCTCAAGCAAATATCTTATTTTTTTTAGGATTTTAGGTATTTTACCCTTTTACCCCTTTTCTCTTTTAGGTTTAAATTTTCTTGATTTTAGGTATTTTACCCTTTTACCCCTTCCCTCTTTTAGGTTTAGATTTTCTTTCTTCTTTTCTATTTTAACCCTTCCTTCTTTTAGGTTTAGATTTTCCTTTGTTGTTTCCTTTTTTACCCTCCTTTTTAATTTCCTTTAGATGCCATGTGGCATCCTTTTATGGACTTGGCACCAATGGGTTTTTCCATGGGCCAAGTCCACACATTCTCTCCCTTTTTTATTTTTGACGTGTCTGAGACAGAAGCCGTCGGTCCTCGGTGTATCGTCATCGCCAGGGAGGATGACAAAAATTAGGTGTCTACAGTCTGATGTGTGGTGCCCTTCCAACTGATGATAAAGTGTGTCGAAGAGCTGTAGCCCTGGTCTCAAGGTGTGAGCTTTGTGGGGCCGATTGTGAATCTGGAGTGCATATATTCTTATATGGCGACTTCTCGTGCAATATGTGGAGGGAAATCTTACATTATTTCAATGAAAGCTGGAGTGGGTTTCCAATAATCCAACATTGATTTTCGTGGTGGCAGAGAAAACAGCTCATCCCCCTACCCAAAGTCTAGGGTCCCCTAATTGTTATTATCTGTCAACAGATATGGCTGGAACGTAACAGACGGAGATACGACAATCTGAAAAGAACCCATTCCCAGGTGGTGAAAATGTGCCTCAGAGAAGTCTGGGACTGTACCAGAACGGAAGGGGTGAAGATTAAATCAGTGAATGATTTGATCCTTGCTAGAAAGTTGCGAATTCCCATCACCAAATCACCAACAAAAAATATTCTGGAAGTGAAATGGAAGCATCCTCCTACAGGTTGGTTGAAATTAAACATCGATGGCTCCTCATTGGGAAATCCAGGATCTGCGGGCGCAGGTGGGATATTCAGAAACCACCTTGGCTCTCCAATTCGATGCTTTGCTTCTTATCAGGGGGTTAGAACTAACTTCATGGCAGAGATGGCAGCGTTCATGGTGGGTATTAAGGAAGCTCGGGAGCTACGCATCTCCAAGCTCTGGATAGAATGTGACTCAGCAGCTACAGTGGCAGATATCCTCTCTGGTAAGATCCCGTGGAGTTTCATGCAAAACTGGTGGTCTATCTCTCCTTTTCTAGACTCAATCCAGTGGAGAATCACACATTGCTATAGGGAAACAAATGTTGCAGCAGATGCCCTTGCAAACCATGCTGCAAGAAGAAAGGTGTCAAACACTTGGCAACCCCCCCGGGTTTCATCTCTCATGTTGTAGTTTGGGATGCCCTAGGCCGGCCTTATTACAGATTCTCTTAGCATGCTCCTTTGAGTCGTGGGGTTTACGCCCATTTTTGTTTGAGTCTTAGACTGATAAGCAGTCCTTTTGTAACACACTCATTTACATTTTACATCTCAATACATTGCTGATCTTTAGCAAAAAACAAAAAAGGTTGTGGTATTTTGTTATAGGTTTCAAAGTTTTTCTGTTTATTGAGAGGCTTATACTGATCTTTTTTTGAGTAAAGCTTAGACGGATATTCTATGACAATACCACAACAGTAACATGTGCTTTATGAGTCAGTGTAGGCATATAGAGGTCAAGTATTTTTCTTTGCTGGTTAGAGGTTAAGTATTTTGTTATTAGATCTTTCGGGTCATCATGTAACGATAGATTACATTGGTATCGAGGAGATGATTGTTGATCCTTTCACAATATGGCTTTCGCACAATTTTTTTTGCATTATGTGGGTTGCATGGGATTGAATAAATCATGATGTACCTGGTGTTATATCAAAGATATTGCAATATAAAGTTGATAAATTTTGAATTTAAAGTTTTCTATCATTTATTTCGTTTGCGAAGATCAAGTTTTTGAAAAGACAGTTGCCTATAAATATAAATAACAATAAACTTTAAGCGCCAAATTGACCATGCAATTGATTTAGAATTAACCATGTGATTGATTCTATGAAATCTAAGTATTACTTCTTCATTATGGATTTGATAGCCTATCATAGTAAATGGAATGGAATAATCTACTATTTTGAACATGTACTGCAATGATTCGTGAATTAGAGTTTTCATTTTGAACATTGAATAATCCATAGTGCATAGTCGTTAAACCCCTGATGGTCTTATTCAAGTTTGCAATTCATAACATTTTCTTGACATGTGACAATATAGGTGAAGTGGGAATGACCTATCTTGCCACATCAGCATAAGAAATATAAGAAGGTTGTACTAACGGCCGGTTTTCAGATTTGGATTATAACTCTTGCCCTTGCCTTGATGGATAGGAAGTGGGAATGGGAATTTAATAAATAGGAGTCGAGGCCCTGACCTTACAAAAATAACACTGAGAGAAGGCTTCCATTGGTTCTATGGGTCTTTATAGTTTTGGTTTGCAGGTCAGAAACACAGCCCAAATGCAACATGGGAAGAAGCTTCAGTAACGTTTGGAAGGAGCAATGATTGGTTTGGTCGCACCCAATGGAAGCAAGCTTGATGCCATTACTCCTGTTTAATGGGTTCAGTTCTAATATAGTAAGCCTTTTCAGCTAGTAAATGAGACTTTGAGCATCTTCTGCCATCCATTTCAATGCCTGCTGTCCCTCTGCCCCATCCTTCCAGTTCATGTATGGTAAGAAGCAAGAACAGACAGACCATTATCCACTCTCCCTTTTGCAAATGGGAACAGGTGCAGAGGTACTTAATTACCAGTGACTGGTTTGCTGGTCCTTCATTTCATGGAGGAAAAATTCCAAGTTATTGCAAGGCTGATTGTATCACATTGTTTCAGAAGGTAAATTGAAATTGACAGTACCAAGAGGTTTCAGAGATCTATGTGGGGGAAGTTTCAGAGAAATTTTTTGGCCAAGTCAAAGTTAATGCATTAAGGGCACAGGTAAGATCTGAGATCAGCTACCCCATATCCATTTAGCTGGAACAGAGTGGAAAAGTTGATAATGTAGGTATGCTTTTAGCAAAAGAGTGAATATTGCTCTAAATCTTCAGCCAATAAAACTGGTATATGTAGAGAAACCAAAGGGCACATCATCAGATAACAATGCTTACACAGACAATATTGTTTTGAGACACAAATCCTACTTACAAAGTTCTCTCTTCCTCCTCCTAATTTTCCCTCATTAGCTTAACTTTCCTTCGACAACAGATATTACACTAAAGCAAAAGTCACATATATGATAGGCAAGAGATGATGCTCACAAACTATACAACATCAAAGCACCATCCAAGCTATTGGCAACATGCGACTTCGTTAGACCTGAACCCCAATCCTTTGGGCAACCTGCATCAGAAACTTCAATGAGTGCCAAAACAAAAAAAAAAAAATCACTAGAAAAAGAATTAAATATTGAAGATAAGGCCTCCCCCTAACAATCAGAAAAGAGTTCTATTTCTGCCAAACTACTCTCTCTGAAGGAGTAACCGATCCCTAAGTGGGTCAGTGTATGGAAGATAAAATGCTTCTGCATTTTCAACAATAACAGAAAAACCAGAGAGGAATGTGAAAGAAAACCTCACTCCTGACTAAGGACCCCGAAGGACCTCAAAGAAATGGCAAAACAATTTGAAGGACATACTAGAGTCCACAGCACTGAGCAACACTTTGGAATTGTCACCTCTGTCCTATATAAACTGACTCCACCTCGGAAGTCCAGATTCCATATGGAACATGCATGTTTAATATGATCCAACCATTTTAAGGGGCATACCACACTAGACGAACTGAACCACTACATTGAAAAGCCACATCCATGCTTCAAGTATATTTATGTTATGAAATTCTACACATACTGTGGCCTACGCCTTAAACATTTTTGTCTACTACTACTAATTTACAGGATCAATTACTGCCTTTCTAACCCCTTACGGATTTAAACTTCCACATTAGCATTTTAGAGTGACAAACATTCCAAGAAGAAGGAGCAGAACTAAAGGGCCCCAAAACCACCTCTTAATAGAAGAGGCAGTCATCCACATCTTCTTCAGTCCTTTCGCACATATGCATCTAATAGAAATCTAAAGAAACTTCATGTATTACACTATAAGCACATCTAATGCAACTTGATTCAAAGATTTCCAACTCAACTTCCAATTTCAAATAATGGGGACAAACAACCTACAACTGAACATTCTACAAATCATTGGACCTCATGATACGTGCATTAATTTGCTCATTTATAACAAGCCAAACAAAATAAAATTTTTACAATGTTAAGATATCAAAGATTAGAGTAAATGAAGGATTAACTACACAAGTTCCCAGCTAAGCAACACACAAAGACACATTCAGGTGGTTTGGGGGTGGGATAAGGAGATGACTTCAAAGAAGGATTAACATCAGGTATTTCTGGTACTTCAACAACATGCCAACAAGTACCTAGTCCTTGCAAATAATATGGGTTAGCTTTATATATCTGAGAAATACAACTAGAATTCGTCAAGCTATTATTCTAGAATTGTGAGACTGAATCACCATATACCAGATTAATATGATAATTTTAATAACTAAATCTTCCCCTCTGACAGCTACCATTAATTCTGGCCAGTCAAAATGAACCCTGATATTTGAGTGCTTAAATATGAGCTAGAGCTAATTTCTGGCACACGAAAGTGCCATTGCGTGATAGAAGTTCATACAGAAAAAAGCCTTGTGGTACCATCTTTCCAGGTCTATCAAGTGAGTGCCCTTAATGGAAATATCAAAAGCTGAATAATTTAATAGGTAGTCCAAGTGGCCAGTTACTAAACTCTTTAGGATGGTCAAATTGGAAAACCAATACCACCACTTGTCTCAAGTCTTTTATAAGATATTTCAAATACATCCAGAGCCAACCAGTCAGAGCCTAATGGCTAATAAGCATATGCAATTTGTGGTCGAATCTAGTAACTGTGCACAGAGTACATGGATGGTGTATTTTATGAAAAATATGATATGAAATAACTCTAAGAAGACAGCAGGTCAGTTTCCAACATCAGCCACTGACATCTATCCAGATCCAACAATGGGGAAGCTGTGAGGACTTCCAGGTTATGGCAGGAAGGATATGAATTATAGAAATCCAAGCTATACAATTAACAACTATATTACAAATGGCAATGACATTTAGCAGAGTGCAACTCCATATACCTCCTTGAAAGAGTGAACATCACTTCCCCAAAGCCAAGCGTCACAACCAGCATCTCTTGCACCCCATATGTCATTCCTGCGATCATCCCCTACATGTACGGCATCCTCAGGTTTTACTCCCAACAACTCACATGCCTTCAGAAATATTGTTGGGTTTGGCTTCTCTGCTGCAATCTGTTGTGGAAAATATTAATATGGAGTATTTGAATAGAAGCTTCCCAATGACTGAAGTTCCCATCCAAAAATAGACTCACCTCAGCAGACACTACCACGGCATCAAACCAGTGATCACAATTCAGAGCTTGCAAAAGAGGGCGCAGTCGTGTATCAAAGTTTGACACAACAGCCACTTTCACACCAGCCTTTTTAAGGGATTTAAATACCTTCTCAGCCTCAGGATCACAGAGGTGCCAAGCCTTTGGGCATAAATAGATAAAGAAGGCATTAACTACAAAGATCTATGATATGAGCTTGTGGTACACCTGAAGAGAATTTTATTGCAGAAACCTCACCTTGTCAGTTGTGTAGTAGTTATAAAGTTCTTCAAAGTATTGAGAATCTGAACACCCAGTGGAGGACCTAACTATGAATTGCCAGAAGGGTCTTCCATCATCCACATATCTGCATTACAGCCAACCTCAGAAAATATTCAACATGTCTATGTATAAGAATATGTGTTTACCTTTTAATTTATTTATATACGAAAATTGGAAGAAGGAGATACATAGCATCTTCAGAGCTTTCCACAAAAAATAAATGTTTAGCAAATAATTTAAATTTTGTTAGCTTGAGTTAGCAAGTTTAAGAAGGCAGTGCATCTCGTCACTCCCACCCTCCAGCCAATAAACAACCAAATTTGGCAGGGAAGTTTCCATTGCAACAACAATGGATAAATATTCATATGAAAATGATTTAAACAGATGCGGGCATGGTGTTCTAGAGTTTTGAACTACTCAAACTCAACTCAATCCAAGCCCCAGAATGACATAAATGCCCTTATAATCCCAATCCAAGTGGAAAAAGAGTTGATAGCACCTGCTCACCTTCTTATTAAATCAAGCCTCAATATATAGAATTATTGAATATTACATTCACAAAAAATATATTTCTGAGAACACCAACAGGATACAATTTTTGTCTCCATCACAAATTGATGATAAGCAACTGTGGGAAGCTAGTACACTTCTTTTCTGTAAAGGTTGCAGGGAAATATTTTCCAACTAAAATAAAGATACTTATGATCGAGATTTCATTCTAAAGAATTGCAGATTATAGAACTTATTCTTACTAGCTCGAACTACAACCAAACAAAGAATTCAGATGGAAGGAAATATGTACTGCATGAAGTTAGTGAACCTTTTGCTTTTATGAGGTTGGGGAAGGTTTCCCCTTCTAATAAGAATATGACTGTTTCTGATTTAAGGGTCAATCAGCAATTGAATAAATTGGCTTCTGCATAACACACTTGGAATTAAAGTGCTTCAATCTTCTTTCTACCAAACAGGGGGGGGGGGGGGGAAAAAACTACCTATGAAAAAGGCATTTGATTTTTTTCTTTCTTGCTGGAATAGAACATGATATACGGTTGCTATAATTTCTACAATAAAGCAGCAAAAGAAATTGAAACAAAATAATAAAATTTCTTTCAAAGCCATGAAAATGGGGGCATGAAAAAGCACAAGGCATATACATGAATACAGATAAATTCCCAAATTCCCACAAAAAATCGCCGAACCCAGAACAGAAAACTTGTATAAAACAGAGAAACTAATAAAAGAAAACTAAATATTATTCAACTTTGATAACGAAAAACAAAAAACAAACCTTAATCGAGATCTACCCCAAGGCTGCTCGTAAGCCCTCCGATAACGATTTAATATCTCAGCCTCCGAATACTGCACCCCATATTTCTCCCCAATCTGTCTATATATCTGAAGAACAACACTAGTGAGTCAATAATTTGCAGAGAGAAGAGAGGATGAGAAGATGAGCTGTAAGAGTTAAAGAATGCTTCTATCTGCTAACCTGAGCCATGGGTTGTGAGGGAATGACTAGGGTCCCAACAGCATCAACGAGCAGAGCTTTGTGAGTGATCTCACCGTACATAGACCTCCTGTAGTCTTCATAATCCTTGAATCCCAGAAATTCGAGACCCAGCCTTCTCGGATTTACGATCTCTGCTTCTTTCGTGGATGTTGAAGAATAAGAGAAAGAAGCCGCGAGAGCTTTAAATGGGTTGTTCTGATTCTTCACTAGAGAGACATTGGTGTAAAACCCGGTAAGGAAATTCGATCTTTTATCGACCAAGTTCCTCAAAAACCTAGCCATCTTCGTTCTTGTTGCAGCCATGGAAGCTTAAATTGATCTTCATTTACAGAGAGAGGAGAGAGAGGAGAGAGAGAGAGACGTCTGTGTTTGCTGTGCAAGTATTGACTGAGGTGGCTTAAAATACAAAGCTCGGAAATCGAAATGGCATAGTTCCCACCATTTGCCCCTGAGAATCAAAACGATTCCAGATTCTTGCAATTATTTTGCGTATTCTGGATATAGCAAAAAATATTGGATCATGTGACACGTGTCATACAGAGAATGATGTGACACATGCAACCCTCTCCACTTATTTAATACTGCATTAATCAGCATGATCGTGTCATGTCATCCATTTCTACCCAAAAAAAAGTGAAAGCATCCAATTTGGACGTGAATACCAATTAGGCCTAATATTTATACACCCAGTGTATGTGCAAATGTTAGGTATTTGATGGATCCTTCAAAAGCTTTAGAGCGGATGGATTACGTTAAAATCAAACCTTTTAATTCATCTCATACTTGGCTGGTTTAATCTAGCGCTATACATTAGAATAGACTCCATTAAACACATAACATATCACCATATTTATGCATTCGTTGTTCCCGATGGCTCTCATTCTAGCGGTAGATTGCTCTTTTTAAGCGGTTTCACTCTATTCCAGGGTTTTTGTTTGGCGACAGAAACTCCTTTCTTGACAGTTTTCACGCTACCCCAAGTAACTCTCTCTTAAGTAGTCTTTTTCGTCGCTCGAACTCGTGACGTGGTGCCCGTCTCTAATACCAAATGTTAGGTACTAGACGATATGCCAAAAGCTCTAGGGCTTATGAAACGCATTAAAGCAAGTCTTTTAACTCATCCTAGACTAGACTGACCCAATACGCCCATACACTAGAGTGGGCTCCATTAAGCACATAACACCAAAATCGTGCATTACATTAATCGTTGGATGGAGGTGAAAGATGCCAAAAGTGTAATTACACATTCATTTTTCCTCATCCAACACTTGATGACACGCCTACATACATACATGGTTATGCATGAAACCTTAATTTGAGAAAGGTTTTCCTCGAGATGAATTCACCTATCCTTTTAAGATTTTTATTACTCATTCATAATGATATCTATCCCAAAATCCCATTAGTAATGATTTCTAATAAAATAATTATCTTTTGCCATTGGTGAAGGGAAACTTGGTCTTAATATTTACAATTTTATCAATCTTATGAGTAGGTTTTTCAATGTTTGATCATATATTTATTTTTGTTTATACTGGTGAATGTTCAACAATAGACCATCATCTTAAGCTTTTCAATGTATTTCACCAATTTTAGCCATGGTAGGATTACGTAATAATTCTGACCATTATATAGAGTCTAGGATTGGATTGACAATATGTCAAATTTCAAGATCTAATTTAGTCTAATATGTATCCTCTAATTTATTTTTCAACCATTTGTGTATGCCAATGTATCCTCTCGTAGTCTTTAGATTTTCAAAACTTCATTTTGCCACTTGGAGAACTTTGTTTAGACTAAGATTCGATAAATATGCTAAGACCTTTGAGATCTACCTATCAAAAAAATTGGAATCCATCTAATTTGCCATGTGACAGAAATTGGACTGTCCTAACAAGTTTAACACGACTAACACATCTTGGGTAATTTAGCCCATTTATATTAGTCAATTTCCCCATTTGCCCCAACTTGCTAGCTTCGGGCTCATTTCCTTGGAGGCATCCGCCCAATGAGTGCCCAATGAGGCATCCGACGGCTAGGCTGCCTAGCACACATCCTGGTGTGAGCTTAGGGATTTGTGCCAGCCAACCTAGCCATTGGATGTCTCATCAATTGACGCGTTCATTTGGAGAGGCGTCGGATCTGGGCTGGTGCTTTCATTTGGAGAGGAACCGGATCCAACTTTCTGTGGTCTGTAATCCTTTTGATTTTGATTTTTCTTCTTCTAATGATTGATGAGATTGTTAGATTTAAAATATATTTTATTTTATGTTAAGTTTCAAAATTTTTTGATTGCTTTGTTATGGTGTGGAGAATGACCATTTATGGGGTTTTAAGGCCTTTATGGTGTTAGTGGAGAATGAATGAATTTTAAGGTCATTCGCTGACCCTTAGTGAGGAATAGGGGGGGGGGGAGTGAATTTGGAATTAACCTCCAATTCATGTCATATTCATGCCCATAAATCTTATTCTTCAGATTTGGTCATAAGTGGATGGTTATTCTTGAGAATTCCAAGGGAATCAAGGATTGGTCTTGGCTGCTTTATATAAATAGCCCACGACGATGCTTTGTAAGAGAGCGTCTTTGGATACATGTTCGTGCCCATGCTTGCCAAATCCTTCAGGAGTATTATTCTCTCTCTCTCTCTTTTTCTTCTAAGTGTGTTAGAGGGTTCTTTGTGTTGAAGAAACTCTTGGCTCCTTCAAGGACTAGAAGAGGGCTAGCCGCATCTTCTAGTTGGAGGTTGTTTTATCTTGGGGTAGTGGTGCGAGAATACTCCTTGGCGTGGGAGAGACATCGATTACAGCAAAGCGTACACCACAAGTGTGACTTTGACTATCAAGCTTGTTCAAGTTGTTTGCGGGTGTGGTTACATCAAAATTCAAGCTTTGTGTTCTCATTTCGAATGAAAGTCAACAGCTTTGATTCTCTTGCTTAATCTATTGTATTGCAATTAGTGTTGTTTCAATTATTGTAAGGAATTGTAATACAATTACCAACAGATATTAACGAAAAAGGAAATTGGGGGTATCTGATTCAATTCAGTCAAGATGTATTAAGAATTTTTTTTTTGATAAAGAAACGAATTCAAACCTACTTGTCACTTGCTATAATTTGTAGCAAAATAGAATGCAACAGGTTTACAATAAGAAAATTAGTTATAACCTAACAACCCCTTGTAATATAATTAAAGGAAAAATAAAAAATCCTACCTTGACGGTTAGTTATAAGAGAGTCGATTGATGAGACAGCTAATGAGGCAATCAACCCCTTGATAACCAATATATAATAAGTTAGATAATCTCTAAGCTCTGTATGTAAAAACTAAGTGAAATGGATTTTTTTTGGTTAGAAAATGAAATGAAATGAATTGTAATAAAATGGCAAAAGAGAAAGGAAAATCAAGCTATTTTCTAGAAAATTAGTGTCAACATGTTTTAATTTAGTATAATTTATTTTTTTGGGAGCCACATGTCATTGTTAAAGAAAAACGACTTTTATTTTGCGTTCCATTGGTCAATATATTTTATTTAGTGTAATATCATTTTTAGGTATCGTGTGTCATTAATTAAAAATCTCTAAAAAACAAGCGATTGTCTCTTTTATTTTTTTTATGCACGTGTAGGGTCTCATATGCTTTTATATTCATCGATCTGATATCAATTTTAATTCCACACAATATATATTTTCTTTTAAAATTTGATTTCATTTCACTTATCAGAGAACCTTCTCTTTAAGAAATTCCCATATAGACGTATAAACAAGTTCCAACTATTTCCCATTTCCAATGTAGGATTAAAAGAGTTATTGCATATTTTGCTTAGTGAAAGCAAAACCAGAGAGATATTAAGTTCAAATCTTAAAGGCAACCAAACTATCAAAAGTAAAGAGGAAGTTTAAAATAGAAAACATTTATTTTGAAACGTAATTATAAAACTATACCATGAAGTACATTGTGTTTGATTAAACAATATTTTTTTGGTAAACAAAAATTCATTCAGATAAATGACATGAGATACACAAGATTTGGATATAAAGTACCAGAAACCAAAGAGTAGAGTATGACCATACTATCTTACAGGCCAATGACAAGGTGTTCCTAGCTAAGGGATGGGCAAAACCAGTGGATTCCCTAGAGATAAAATTGTATGCACAACATAAAAGACAAAAGGATACATTAAATATATCATTGGATGGAGAAGAAACTACCGGTGGAAGTGTGGCAGACAAAACCCTATACATGCTCACTTTAATGTTTGGCATCTTGCCTGATCCTAGAGTTCCCAAGTACTTAGAATGCTTATTTCAAGTCAATCCCAATCCTAACCTTTGATAACAAATTCCAAAATATCTGAGGAAGTGTGTTGATGCATTTGATGATTTAAGGTTATATATATGTATAGGTTTGAAAACAATCAGATGAAATGAGTATATGATGCAGGGTAACCATCGAAAGTAACACTCCATGTTAGGACACTTGAGCACAATCAAATGTCCAAAAATTCTCCCTCACACTACTCTAATGCAGGTTTCAGTCCATGGTATCAGAATAAATATCATTTAGTTTCGAAACTGATATTGTATCTAATACATATAAGTCCATATCGGTTGTATCAAATGTTTTTGTCCTCAAAGTTACTGATTGGATAACTTATTTTTATCATTTTACCCTCTGTCCATATCGTATCCCTAATCTACTATCGGCCATGTATCAATATCGATGTTGGCCAATATTGATACAGATTGTTGATACGGCCAACCCATACTGATTCCTAAAACCCTGCTCTAATGCCACTACACACAGCTTCGAGCTTGAAAACAACATTCTAAGCTGAACAAAGATTGCTTCCTAAATTTGTGATTTTCCTTGTATAAAAACTTTGTCCACAACAACAACAACAAAGTTTTATCCCTACTAAAAGGGGTTGGCTACATGGATCGTTCGAAGCAAAAATAAAAAAAATAAAACAAGTACAAAGCAAAGAACACAACCACTTCGCAAAATCCCACTTAATCCGAGTCGGCTACATGATTCCTTGCCCTCCAATCGACTGTATTTGAGGTCATACTTGGATACAAGATCTAAACTGTGCATGTCTTCCTTCATTACATCTCTTAGGGTCATTTTTGGCCTGCACCTATACCTCTTCCGGTTCCTTCGATTTGGATCAGATCACTCTTCCGTACTGGGGCATCCCAAAATCACCTTTAAACATAATCATGCTACTTCAAACAACTTTCTCGCAACTTATCATGTATCAGAGCAACACCCAACTCAGATCTAATCTGATCATCCTTCACTTTATCCTTCCTAATTTTACTACACATTCATCTCAGGATATTTTTTTTTTGGTAAAACATCGTAAGGAAAATTGTTGATTAAGAGAACCACTAATGAACACAACTAGTATTGACCTCGTTGTTGTGTTTGGCCTTTCCATATCATATGATACTCCAAGTCTCCAAGACATCGACCCTTTGGTTATGTAATATTATTTTTATAGACACCATTTGTATTGCTAGAACACTACTCCAAGTCTCCAAGAGTAAGACATCCTTTACACTTCTCTCATGACAAACTTAGCAGTAAGTTGACTTACTTTAAAAATCAGTAAAAGAAAATGAATCTGTATATATTATATTCACCTAATAATAAAATTAAATTAATAAATTAAACAGAAATTGTAACAAATGGTTGCAACTTTGCATTCATCACCCCCAAGAAAACCTCGTTCTTCTTGCTTTTATTCTCTTGCATTTCCTCTCTTCCTGTAACATTGTGCAGTATTTTATAGCGAATTTGGATTTATTTTTTTTTTAAAAAAAGCAAACAAAATATTGCACTTCATATTATGTATATGTTAGCGATAAGGATAATGGTTTATCCGTAACAACCACTCTTGAAGAGATCAATGGATCAGATGATAAGAGCACCTCAGTGATTATCCCTAAATCAACGCACAAGGCTGCTGTAGTTGTTGAGTTGCAATCCAACTCCTCCAACCTCAAGGATCGTGACCAAGTGGTAGAGTTACAACCCAACTCCTTCAAACTCAAGGATCGTGACCATGTGCACTCAAACTGTAATACTCACTGTACCCATCCTTATCACAGTGTTTATCCTTGTAAACTAATCATATCTATCTCTAAGCCTCTATATAAAGAGAGGATAGATGAAGGCTAGGAGTGTGGAAAAATAACAAGAGCTGTGGACGTAGGTTTCCAGTGAAACCGAATCACATTAAAAACGTTTCTGTCTCCTTCCTTCTTTCTTTGTTCTTCTTTAATATTTCTTCAGTTCAAACAGAATACAACACCTCTCTTGGTGGGAGGGGAGTTTGTTATTAAGACCTCGGCCAAGACCTTCTTGGCTGCAAATAGTATTCTTTTTGTGGAGGATTTTCTGCCTCTATAATGGAAGAGGTAGTGGTTCATGATGTCTTTTGCTTTCTCGAAGTTTAGACCTGCACAAAGTTAGTAAAAACGAGAACGTAAAAAAAAAAGGAGTCTTATGGTACGAGTTCTAAATGGTAAAAAATTGCAAACGGACAATAAAATAAAATGGCAAAAAAATAAAATAAAATGGAGAACAATAAAAAACAGAAGAAAACGGACGGTATAGGTTTTAAACGTTTATAATTAAAAACAAATAAAAAGAAAAAAACAACACTATTCTCATATAAATTGAGGAATTTTTATTTGAAATACAAGCTTCAAATGTCGATGTCTGTGTGTTGACCTTTAGTTGACGTTGATATCATGAAAAATGTAGTCCTTCACGTCATCTTTGTGCCGGTGAAGGAATCAAGCCGATCAGAGTTCGAGATAGATAGATATGGTTAGTTAAGTAGCCATTGTTCAATAAGTCCAAGATCTTAAAAAATGCCCAAAAAAAAAAAAGAAACGTGTTTTAAACGCGTTTAAAAAGGGTAAAAAAAGGGGAACGTGTTTAAAACAGAGTTTTATACGCATTTTTGCTAACGAAGGATCTGCATCATATACTAATTAATTGTTTTATTCCTATTAAAAAAAAATCTCTGTGTATACAAAAGTTTGTACAGAGTTATATCAGTAGTTATAACCTAAACAAGTGAAAAACCTATCTGGAGAAAGAGACAATAGAGGGCAGGGGGTCTTTTCACTAGGAAAGGGGAGAGAGGTAGACACAGGCTGGGCACCCTACAACTTACCTAGCCTTTACCCATGATACCATGTGAAAATTTGAATTGATTATTCAAAATCCAGTGATTTTCATGTATTGATGAAGGTGTATATACACAAAGATAATGGAGATAATTTCTCCTTTGACTAAGCTATTTGGTAGAGGGATTGTCTCCCTTGTCTATGCTAATTTGGGGATATGATTCCCTAAGCCTAAGCTAATCATATCCTTGCCTACCATTACAATATGAACAAAAGGAGAAGATAGGTGGATGAGATATACAGGTGGATGAAGATATAAGATGTACAGGTGAATGGTAGAACCAATAATAACCCATAACTTAAATCATTCTTTTAGGCTCTAAGCTTTATAGTATACCTTCCCTTGTCACACAGGAATATGCTTGTTGAGCATTTAGACATTCAATAATGTAAAATTTAATTTTGAAATTATAATAATACAAATATCTTAATTCAATCTAAATTTGAATTTGTTAACATTTCTTTTTCCCTTTAGCTGGGATAAGTGACTAAGTGAGGCAATTAAGGAGGTAAAGAAAAGGAAGCATCACCTTCCTTGTTGCAAGAGGCTTTATATAGATTGGTTTGCTAGTAATGTCTTTTACATAGCCAATCTATGAAATAAAATTTGTTAACATCATTCCATCCCCCCACTGCCCCCCTACCCCCCAAAAAAAAAATAAAAAAAATCAAACATTGAGAGAGAGAGAGAGAAAGAGACGTTGAATGGACATGCAATATGTGATTTTTATGGATAAACATAAACTTTTTTTTTGAATAACATTGATTTTTTTTTTGGTAAGAGGATAAACATAGATTCATTAATGCTTAATGGACACTTGAGTAATCCAAAAAAAAAAAAAAAAAAAAAAAAAAAAAAAAAAAGAAAAAAAAAGAAGAAGAAGAAGAAGAAGAAGAAAAAGAAACCCTTACTTTAGTTGTCTTAATAAGCAATTGATGCAGTAAAAATATAAATTATAAAGACAAATGTTAACATTCACAAAGGTAGGTGAACTTTGTCAGGGTTTATCAGTTGCCATGTGGTAAAAAATAACGGATATAATAATAATAATAATATTATGAATAGTAATAATAATAATAAAGAAAAAAAAATGCTATTTTGTCGTATGTTTTATGTGGTCCTTGCGTCCAGACACATGGCTATGCAAAATTACCGTAATATTTCCATGAAAAAGCAAAAATCCCAGAGAATGCAACAGTCATTTCATACAACCCCTTTAGACATGTCAGTCACCACACACCACCAGATAGTGTTCAATTTCTCTAATAATATCTTACCCTAATAATAAATAATGGACATGGATGTCTACTTTTATAAGCTTTTCCAGTGCAACATTTTTTTAAAAATATAATTTTAAAAAGCCAATCACGTAAAAGTTCCAAAGAAATGTGGATGAGACTGATTGCCGAAAAGGAAGGAAAAGAAGGACCATCAATAATCCACAGATATATGCCAGACAGTAGGGTTTGGATGGAAACAAGTCAACAATTTTAAGAGTTTGTCATCAAGGGAAGAAAGAGTTGTAAAGTTTGTGATGAGAAAGAATCCATAACAGATAGGAAACGTCCAAGAAAAAGAAGAAAACCGGGGGCCAAAGCCAAACATATCCACAATTGATGCAGACGTGGTTTGAGAGGATTAGAGGGCTCCACTTTGACGATTGGGTAATCAGTGTATACTTCCAAAAGCTTACGTTAGTGCTCTGTCAAATTCCAACCTCAGATTTATCCTTTACACGTCAAAGATAGCTATTTAAATTACAACCTTATTTTGGTTCACACACACATTTACTGAAGTTGTACGTACATGGTGACTGGACCTGCCACTCACTCCAAACCTGCAAAGTAACTTTCATCTTGGTCGAGTTTGGAGTATACTTGGAATACCAATCGGGTTTTGATTGGATCAATTTGTCTGAATTTGTTATATAAGGCAGAATTTGTAAGACTAATATGATATATAGTGATAGATTAATACATGTAATAGCACAACAAATGCAGAGAGACATGAATCAGAAAGAAGAATTTCAAACAACACGTACAGGAACAAGCACGAGCAGGTTGAGTTGAGTTGTATCTGACAGATACTCTTCTTAAGGTTTTAGATGCCCCACTTCTGCAACTGGGTTGATCTTGCACCTAGCCTTTCAAGATGAAACAATTCACTAAACCTATAGGTTGTAGAACCTAATACGAGTACAGAAGGATTCCAAAGGCTAGACTTTCACTCTGTTTTATAAGAAACTACAGTAGGAAAAACAATCTCTGGAATGGACACTTGCAAAGATAGAAAATGTTTCTGTTGTATGTAAAATGGCAGGCAAGACATGTTATATGTAGGATTCAAATACCCTTTCATGAAGAGGTATACCCATACATATACTAGTACCCTATACGTATAGGTCCTTACACGTACAAGTTCCAAAGGAGGGGTACCCTTCATGGAGGTGTGTCTATTCGTATACGTGTACATCGTATACAAATATGGTACACAAGGGTGAACTATATTTTAAATTATAAAAAATTTAAAACCAAAATGAAAAAAAATTTCTCTATCTAAAAAGAAGGTTTTGCCCACACCCACACCCCAACCCCGATCTCGGCCACGGCCACTGCCATGACCTGGCTCGGCGCGATTCAAAAGCACCCTAGGGAACTCCCACATATGTGAGAGAAAGGTGACTACCTCTCCAAGGGGCTCACACCTTTAAGAAACCAATCTTATATATAAGCCACTCAAGGTCCTCTCCCAAAACCCTTGAGTTTCAAGTTGTCTCTTGCACAAAAGTACACAACAAATTCAAATAAAAAAAGAGAGAAAAGGTATAAAAAGTACAAAAGGAAGGAAGACGTAAAAAACACTTTTTTGAAACTTTGACTAAAATCCATTATTTGAAAATAATATAACAATAGAATCGAATTAAAATTTTGAAAAACATGGTTAAGAGTCGTGTAGAATAGGTTAGGATAAAAAATGATGAGACTGGATCATAAATTATTCAAGTCAAATAAGATTTAGTATTTTTAACCCGAATCTTGACAGACTTGACGAGTTTAATTTTTTCTTTTAAAAATCTTTAAACTGATTCACTTAGTAGCTGAGTTGAGTAAAATAGTAAATCAATTCTCTAAAAAACATTAAGAAACCTTCAACTCCTCATCTCCCTTCTCTTATTCAATGGTATAAACTCAAAATGTATTGATATTTGTGATTCCTTGATTTTTTTTTTTTTTTTTTAGTTTTCTCATATTTTCTTTTGTATTTTTCTGTATTTTTTACTAATTTATACATATTTGTTACATTAAAAAATAATAAAAAGCGTGACTCGCCTTGACTAGGTTTGACAAGACTGAGACACTAAGTTTTTCTAAAAAACGAATCGAATAAAAAAACCTTGTTTTCCAACACTATGGTTTGGAGATTGAAATGTGATAGTTTTATTGAGCAGAGTGTGAAAAGCACATGGACTTGTCATTACATAACTTGACTAATCATGGGATGGATAGAGGTCAAATTATCACACACTCTAATGGCAAGGCTTTTCTGGCCAAGGTATTACCCACAATGTTGAGGGACCTTCATAAATAGGCAAAGAAACAATTCAGGAAATATGTGGAGATGTGTAGGATATCCTAAACAATAGGTAGCCCTTCAAGAGGAGGGTCCTTGCTCACAGAATTGAGGACACCAATCAGCTCTGTACAATCAGATTCGATTAAGACACTCTCAAGGCTGTCCCCCAACACATGAAGCATGCTGGTACGAATGGTAATGGTCTCACCTTGTAGAATAGTGGTAAATTGGAGTGGCTCAGAGACTGCTATCACTAAATTCCTACCTGAGTTCCACACAACGAAAACAATCCCATATTTAGCTCCATTTGATGATAATGAAGCATCACATCAAATTTTATACACAATCGAAGGAGGGGGAGACCATCTGAGAACATCTTGATTGGAAGAGAGGGAGTTATGAGGGTGCCACTATTGTGTAGAATTTGCACTCTAGAATTCTTTAAATGCGTTGGAAGCTAATGCACAAATATCAGCTAGCAATTCCAACTCAACAACATCATCATCCAAGGTGGAGCTGATATCCCCTAACCGCCGAGGGGCCTTTTGATAAAAAATGCTCTTTGAGAATCATCGTTGATAGCCGTGGAAGAAGAAGTCTAAACTTTTTGCTCATTTCTTGGGTTTTGGTGTGAGGGTGTTGGTAAAGTAGAGTTTACGGTGTAATTAGCTTTTCTAGGTTAAAGGACCAAGGTGCGGATGTGGGTGGGCCTAATGTGAATGAGACTTGCAACGTTATATATATATTTTGGGAAAAAGATCTTTGTACGGGAGTGTGGCCTACACCAGCATTCTCATGTGTCTATCTCTCTTTGGTCCCATGTGAAAAGACACCTCTGCCCTCTTGTTTTGAGGAGAACGATAGACACATGAGAGTGCTGGCGTAGGCCACACTCTCGTACAGAGAACTGCTTCCCATATATTTTTCACCATGTACACACACACACATAGAGGAAAGAACTATATAAGCTTATGGGAAAAGTTTTCATACACGGCTTACATGTGAGAGGGTGGGAGTTTCAAGGTATTAATTGATGGGTGGGGGTTTATGATTTTTCCAACTCTGTGAGAGGGGACACGACAGGGCATGCTTATACGGCCGTGTATGAAAACTTCCCCCTAAACTTATTATTTATATTTAAAATATTGATATTGATTATGAGGAGTTATTGTATTGATAAATATTTGGGTCCGTGCGTGGGAACTGGGAACAGATGAACCCAACCCCAACCCCCACCCCCCCAAAAAAAATAAAATAAAAATCTAAACATATAATAATCCCCGCCATTAGAGTCTTTGTTAATACTTGACCTAATTATAAATTTTTGGTCTATTCGAAGAATTAGCATAGTCAGACGACTAAAAATAAACTGGAGTAATTGACTAGTTATTTATTTATTGAAATTTGGCCTAGTTAGCTCTTAGCGGGTCGTTGTTCCCAAAAACGTATATTAATGCGTCTGCCGGGAGTCGAACCCGGGTCTATTGCTTGGAAGGCAATTATCCTAACCGTTGGACTACAAACGCTTTGATATAAAAATATAAAATATTAAAAAATATTAAACATTTTATTGCAATACTCCTCGGTCACTATAATTAAATGTCAACTCATCCATCAAACTTAATTTTTTTTCATGAGAAATATAGTTTAGGGTCCAACGCATACGCTGTGAAGGGCTTTAATCATGTAGGTTAAAGTTTCTTCTCCTCCCTCTTCCTTCCCAAGATTCTTATCAAGCTTGCATGTCTAAATTTTTCACTTTGATGGAGTGAAAATCTAAGGCCTTATATCATATAGGACTTTATTTTATAGAATGTAATTCCATTAAAGGATTTGTTGTACCTTGAGTTCAGCTTTATGATAATGTTTAACCAGCTATTTCATGTAAGAGAGGGCTCCAGCTTGAGAGAGATAGAGAGAGAGAGATCCAAGTTTTGCTGAATCAAAACACCCAGTGGGCCACAACACAAGATAACCTTTTGGCCTGGGAACAGGGAATTTGAAAATGATGGGTATAAATTATAATCGAAGAAAACACATTCCCTCTATTCGCACATAAAGTTAGGAATTGGATTTTCATTCCCATGATGCCCATATTATAAGGTTTTTATGAAATTTCATGAAATCAAACGAAATATTTGGTTTCACAGGCTGTCGAAATGAAACTGTCTGTGATATTGAAGAATTGCAATGTTTTGACCGAAATGGCAAAATTTCAATCATGTTTTAAACTTTTGGTCTCGTTTCAATCAAACCCTTGGTATAAAATGCATGGTTTTGATCGAAATATCATAGTTTCAATGAAATTTGACCATGTTTCAAGTTTCGGTATTGTTTCGCTAGTTTCGAGTATGAAGAGGGAAACTTCCTAGAAAACCTCAGTTTTTTTTTGTTATTTTGTTAGATGATTCTCATATAATGAACCATGAATAACATTTGACAATGGGAGTCTCTGAATGACGGTTCTATAGGTGTATTTAGAACTTAAGTACTACTTTTAATTGCCCTTTGTCTTATTTTCAAAAGGTTTTTAAGATAGGATTATAAATGGGTTTTCAAAAATAAGTTGAAAGTGACATAACATTGTATCATTATCAAAATGTGTCTTTGTCATGTACATTTTTCGAGTATGCATTTGAAATGATACTATTATCCTCATTAGAAAATGAAGATAAAATTATCATACCCGAAGGATAAAAAAGTAAAGTTACAAATTGTTTCACACCTTGAGGGGTGTCAATAAGAAAATCCCTCAGATAATTATGAAATGATTTTTAATGTAATGTTTGTTCATTCATAAAGCATATTTAGTCGTTTCAATTGAATTATATTTATTCTAGTATTAGATTTTATGTATAATACAACATATTACGTACACTACCAACCTAGAGTCCAAAGCCAAACTACTACATTGTATGTGTTTTTTTACAATCTAAGAATCTAAGGGTTTTATGTTTAAATGAAACAAAATCAGTTTCCTAGAAGTTTTAGGAACTATTTTGGCCATTTGGGCTTCAAAACCATCAAGCGAAATAAAAGACCAAAATTTTACTACTTCACAAACTATTTTGGCTATTTGGGCCTCGAAATTATGATCGAAACTGAAACCTTAAACCTTGATGACGTCCCACCGTTTGTTGTCACCATTTTTTTTAATGGAAGTGTAATCACAGAAACCACATACCAATCCCAAAAGGTTAACCGACTTTCAGGACTGTGGAATGGCGGATATACACAACACACACCACACTCACACACCCGATGTGGGACTAAACCCACACACCCCTTCTTTTTTTAATGAAAGTGTAATCACACAAACCACACACCGTTTGTTGTCACCATTGTTTCCTTGTTTAAACTACTAAAACAATTTAATTACCTTAAAACATATTGAAATAGTTGAAAAGATGAGAGTGCACTCACAAATAATCTATGAGGTACGCCTGCGAGCTTAGCTATAAAGCCAAGTCAATACTAAGCTTCCTTATGTAAGCTCATTAGCTATAGGAGTAAGTTTCCCTCCATCACCCAGTATATGGAAAACCACCATCTTAGGGTTCACAAACCCTTTATAGGTTTTAATAATTCTCTAAATTATCCTCTCGATACCCTTTCCTGCCCTCTCCCACGCCTTGGTGAATGATATCCCATTCAATGTGGCTGAAAGGAAACTCGGTCCTTAACTGTAAATGCCTGGAAACCATACTTGATCATCTGGTTGAACCAGAAATGGTATTAGATTCAAGAACTTTATCAAAACTGGAGAAATTCAGCTGGTTTCATAAAAAGAAAATATGTCATTTTTAAACATTCCTTTGCTTTATGGTATTTTGATTTGGTAGAGCAAAAACTGTCCTTTTAGTAATTGTTCCTGAATAACTTATGCCGAGCTATGGTGGGCTGGGCCTCAGCCCTGTATGGGTCTCATATTTAGCTTACAAGCAGTAAGTACCCTTTGGAACATAGTATCCTTCTTTGAGATTATAAACCTTTGAGAAAATAGGGTAATTTTTGGGCCTATATGGGGTGTTTTTTGTACGACAACAAACTCAACCTTATCCCAACTTAATGGGTCGGCTACATGGATCCAACAACACAAAGTAGGGAAACAAATATCTAAACAAGAAAAGCGAGATGAAGAGATGGCCAAAATAGGGATGGGGGGCGAAAAAAAAAAAATGAAAGATGAAAGTAAAAGGAAAGAAGTACAACCCAACAAGTTAGGAGAAGCTCAGCTAAATGAGGTGTGCAACATGGATCCTTGCCCTCTAACAAGCTCTATCCAAGGTCATACTTGGGACAAGTCCTAGACAATGCATGTACTCACAACTTCTCCTATGGTCATTTTAGGCTTGCCCCTAGCTCTTTTAGCTTCTTCAATTGGATTTCTTACTGGAGTGTCCCTAGGCCTCCGCTGAAACCTTACCATCTCAAACGACTCTTTCGGAGCTTGTCATTGATCGAGGCACCTCCCAAGTCAGCTCTAATACGATCATTTTCATACACAAACTTCTTAATATGACACTTCTTAATTGCCTAGTTTTCCCGCATATCCATCTTAACATCTTCATCTCTTCTACACATAACTTCTTAATATGACACTTCTTAACTGCTCAACATTCTACTCTATACATCATAGACGATCGAACAACAATCCTATAGAACTTTCCTTGAAGCTTTAAAGGAATACATCAATCACACAGTACTTCAGACACACCTCTTTATTTCATCCATCCCACTTTAATTCTCTGTGAAACATCATCCTCTATGTCACATTCTTTATTAATGATTGACCCCAGATATTTAAAATAATCACTTTGTGATATTTCTCTTTCCTCAATTTGCACCATGTCAGTATCCATCACAGTGTGACTAAAATTACACATTATATACTCCATCTTCGTTCTACTGATCTTAAAGCCTTGTTTCCAAGGTTGATCTTCATAGCTCTAAGTTAGTGTTAATCCCTTCTTTTGTCTCATTCACCAAAATGTTATCATCCGCGAAGAGCGTACACCATGGGACCTCGTCTTGAATGTTCTTGGTTTGGTCGTCCATAATAAGCATAAATAGATAATAGCCTAAGGCTGTTCCATGATGTAACCAAATCACAATTGGGAATTTCTTGCCTTGACCTCCCACAAATCTTACACTAGTCACCACGCCCTCATACATATCTGTAACTACATCCACATATTTACTCAACATTACTCTCTTCACTAGAATATGCCGAATTAAATCTCTAGGTACTCGGTCATAGGCTTTTTCCAGGTCAATGAAGACCATATGGAGATCCTTCTTGCTATCTCTATATCTTCCATGAGCGTCCTCAATAAGTTGATAGCTTCTTTTGTGGATCTACTTGGCATAGAACGAAACTGATTCATCGAGATATGAGGTGCTTTTTGTACTCCCATTTAGAATCTTGCTATGGTATCAGGTTGTTCAAGTGCCCACTAGATTTTAAGCTGTGAACCACCTAGAAACTCTGCAAAGCAGGGCCATTCCATCCACACACAATATCTACAAAGTGTGAAACCAATGTCACATTTCTCAAAATTAAGATCCATGAGAAAACATAGTCTATTGACTCTATTCCATCTTCTCTTATATTTATTTTTATTTCAGTTATTGCTCTTGGACATTTAAGCCTACAACAAAGACTGTTCAAAGTGGAAGATTCAATTACATAATTAATAAATCACTGTCAACACAATAACATCATTTGGGTGAAGGGATACCCAATAAAAACCACCAATACCGTCCTACATCAATGCATTTTCTTCTTCCAAAGAAGAATGTAATCGAAGTGAAAGGTTCAATTACAGAATTAATAGATCACTGTCAACATAATAACATCATTTGGGTGAAGGGAGAAACTACTCATCCTCCAATACTGTCCCTCAGAAACACATTTTCTTCTTCCAAGAACATTGTAAATAAAGACAATTAGTTTGGAAGCTGGGATTTGTAGATGTCAAAACAAGACTTGCCTGTGGTAATTGGGCACAACCTCAAAGAGAATGAGTAGGGAACTGGAGGAATTAGATACTTATCATGGACACATGGGGTCCAGCTGTCATCCCCACCCACGCCCATGTGCTTGTGGTCAAGATGCACCTGCAACAATACATTTTCATAACACCACTGAGTGCCATAGAATACAATGAATTTGGCAACTTAGCGCATTAGAACCAGGAACACAAGGATCATGTGATTCCCGTGGTCATTCTTAATCCAATCATTAAAAATTACATCTACCACTATGATGGCATTTCTGGTTAGAACTCAAAATGCGGACTATTAAATAGAAAAAAGATACTACCTCAATGTCGTTCCCCTTGACAAGTTTTTCTTTGTGTGTTGCCCTGTCAAGCTCTGCTGTGCTGTAGTAACTTGCATTCAGTTGCATAGGTGGAGAAGTTCCATAAATGGAAGAAAAAATTCCAAGACCATCCTTGTTTTGAAATGCTGCCCATCTGACATCTGCTCGACCTGAACATTCCACAGGAACGATGTATGGCACGTGCATGTCATCCACATTCTGCTCATATACCCCTACATGGGCAGCTTCTTTTCTATCAGGATAGCATTCAAATGGCCCTCTTCCGTACCACTTGATCTGGTCCAGTGATTTGTCTATGTGAAATTCAACTCCAATACGCGGCAACGGTGGTAGATCAGATCTTGGTTCTGCTTTGCAATCCACTATCACATCTCCACTACCATATATAGTGTAAGTTACTTCAAATTTACAAATAGCTTTAGATATTTCAGATTCAGAAGTGTTCTCCTGACTCTTTGGGATACCAAGATAGACCACCGTCACTTCCACAATATGATCAGTCATTTTCTGTAAACTACACCTTTCAGTATGAAAGAAAATATTATCAAGTAAGGCAGCCTTCCACTTGGAAACATAGCTACTTGAACCTCCCCCCTTGTCATTATCTGTTGGTGCCCTCCAGAAGCATGGGAGTATTCCCTTACTCATTACAGGAACTCCTTCAACCTGCCGATCATCACAACATTTTAGAAAACAATTCTTTTGTAGCAAGGAAAGAATGTTACCAGATGTGACATAAAATGGCATTTATACTAAAGGATTAATAATCAAATGGTGTATCAAGAAGCTGTATCAACACGCCCGGATGTTAACTGAAGGGTGTTTCTTTCCTTCTTTCATGTAGAGCTGTCAACGGGCTAATTTTATCCGGATCAAGATCTGTATCAGCCATTAAGCTAGATCTAGAGTGCCAATATGCAATCCAACTGAGATCCTTCACATTTACTGACCTAAAATTATTAATTGAACTAGATAGGAATACCTTTTCCTCTCATAACTGTCTAAAATATAGGGTAATTGTTGCAATATAAGTTTGCTCATTTGAGCAGAGGCACCTTTCGTGTTTCTAATTTTCTTTATATATGTAATAACATGAAACTAGCTGATTGGATATCTGATTACCAGATGATACTAAACTGATTGGTTATCAATCCACCTGTAGAAGTATGTAGGATTTCTATTGGACATCAGATGCTCAGTCAAATAAATGGTATGAAAGATGAGTATAAACATTGTTAAGAGTTAACACGGGGTATTTCGAGTATATAGTTCTGGGTAAGGTATTTTATGTAATGTTTAGTAGTAGGAAAGTGGGACTTTGAGGGGGACACTAATACAATGTGGAACGAGATGTCTGCGTGCATTAAGAAAGTTGCTAAAGAGGTCCTAGGGGAATCGAAAGTAATACGTCATTCCCCTAGGGAGGCTGGGTGGTGGGATGATGAGGTCCAAGCAGCCATTAAGACTAAGAAAGCTAGTTTTAAGTCATGGTAAAGGATTAAGGATGTAGAAGATCTAAAAAGGTATAAATCTGCCAGAAATGAAGCTAAGAAGATTGTGGGGAAAGCAAGGGCAAAGAAATATGAAGATCTCTATAAAAATCTGAGCACAATGAAAGAGGAAAAAGTTATCTATAAGACACAAGAATGAGGGAAAAGATCAGTAGAGATTTTAACCATGTTAGATGTATTAAAAGTGAAGATGGTAAAGTCCTAATAAGGGATGAGGACATCATGGAAAGATGGAAAGGCTATTTCTATAGCCTACTTAATGAAGAAATTCAGAGTTATAGTGGACGGGAAGAAGGCATTATGCATCTAGACACCACCTTTTGTAGGTATATACGTAAAATTAGGGTTTCTGAAGTAAAAGAAGCCCTAAGAAAGATGAAGATAGCCAAGGCTCCAGGCCCAAATGGGATCCCAATAGAAATGTGCAGGAGCTTAGGAATCTTTGGCTTATCTTGGCTAACTAAGCTGTTTAATGAGATTATGAGCACTAGGAAATTCTAGATGAATGGAGGAAACGAAATTCACAATCAAAGTAGAGTCAGAGTTAATATAAAAATCCGAGAGACCCAACTCATCACACAATAGAAGACCATCCTTGAGAGCACGTAATTCAGCCACTGAGTTAGTGTACTCACCATAAGAGGACCGGGAATGACACACCTCTGGTGTACAAGTTATCTTGTCCACGGTAAACGTTGGGTAGCCAAGTGCAGAGCGGATAACTGGTTCAAGCATCTAAGTAGTAAGCCCACCCCAAGATGAGTGCTCTCCCTCTTGTATTCTCTTCATTGGGAAACACACCTCCCACATCATCTGTTGTCTCGCATCCATCGGGACGAGTGTTGCGTGTCACACCCCGGCTCGGTTTATAAGGGCCAAGTGTGACTGGATGTCTCAGACACCCAATCAACCCACCAGGATCGCAAGTGCAGTGTTCTACTCGCAATTTCATTAACAATAATCAGAATTTAAATGCAGCGGAAGCAGTTAAATAAGGCAATAAGACAATAACAAAGAGGAACTAGTGATAACATTATATTTATATGAACATTTATGTACAAAGAGTTACATCGGTGATTCACAAAAGAGTAACTCCAAAGCCCCAAAAGTTATATTCTATAACTACTACAAAAGTGATATAACCAAAAAGAGAAAGATGAAGCTTGATCAGTCTGGAAGATCAAGAGAACACGCAGTCATCACAGGAGCACGAAGCATCGTGCTCAACCAAGATAGGAGTATTAGCTTCATAAGCAGCAGGAGAGTCCTGAGAAGGAGGAATCCCCAAAGAACCAGCAGCAGTAACAGAAGCAGTTTCATCTGAAAAAAAATAAGGATATCCATGGGGATGAGCTCTCCACTGAGCCCAGTAAGGGAATGCACGCATACAAACACAATAATTCATGATGCATGTCCTAGTCTAGCATGCTCCTAACACAGATGCTAAATCTCATGAGGTTTAAGTACTACTGTGGTAGATGCTAACCTCGGTCCCGGAACTAACACATCGGTCACCCGAGTGAAACCATTCTACCATGGTGAGGACCCACTAGTTCGGCATGTCACCAGGCAGCCCAACTAGCCAGACCCCCTAAGACCAACTCTGACTGTTTATTCCCACAGCGGAGTACACACGCTAACATGGGACAGAAGATGGCACCCCGGCATTTTCCCTTCGGCTGTACCACGGGTTGTCCAACACCTTTTCCCTTGTTGGTAAGGGATGTAGTACTGGGTAATGATCAACAACCTAACCCAGTGCAATCTATCCATGATGATACAGGTATGAAGAGCTGAATTATAAGGTACAACATTCCACCATCAATAATTTAACAATAGTAGTAACATCAATGCAATGCAGTGCAAGATGCCAAATGCAGCCTAAATCATATGCATTCTAGTGCATTAAAAACACAAGCTAAGAAACTATATGCATCAGAGTAGTTTCGATGATGCATGATATGGCATTCAGCACAATAGTAAATTAAAATGTCAAACACACCCAAATTAAATTCAAACTTCCCTCACCTTTAGTTATAGCTTAGCCTATTCAAATAACCCTCCAAGAACCTAGCAAAACAGACAAGAAACAGCAGAGACAGACCTAAAGAACACGCAAAACATTATCCATTAGGTCCTGAGATGGCCCAAAGTCAAGGCCCATAAGTCAGGGTCATAAGGGCACCAAAATGGGGAGCTGGATGCAGACTTCCAGGGAGCCGGTCGACCGCCCTAGGCCTGCAACAGCATCCGGCTGCTAAACCAGATTTGGGGTTTTTGCTCCTACTGCTTGGATCCTTACATGCATGGATTCAATTGCAGGATTTGGGTTAAATTGAGGCAGGTCAACATAATTCCATAGTTTAATTTTTAAAACCTTAATTAAATTGGGGGTTTTGACTAATTAACCTAAATTAGTGTTTTAAAATCCATTAGAACTTCATGGTTTAGCTGTAATTGCAGAGGAGCAAAAAATTCTTAGCTTATCTTAAGGTCTGAACACTGTTGAGTCCAATTCAAGGGTCACAAGATGGGTTTTGACATATAAAACCTATAATTGCTAAGGTTTAATGGCAGAATTTTCCATAAAGGTCATGTAGAGACAGAGATTAGAGAAGATGAGGAAGAGGACAACATAGATTCATGGCTTACCTGAATTCAGAAGTGAAAGCAAGATGGAGACAGCCTTCAACTATACAGCTCAGCCTCTAATGGAGGTTCCAAAGCTTAACTCCAGGTATGGGATCCAAGCCTTCAAGAACAACCCTCTCTTTTCCCTTCTTCTTCTTCTTCTCTTTTCTCTATTCTTTCTTTCTTCTTTAAGGCTGGAACGAAATTCTGGTTCCTCTTCTCTTTGTTGGTGAATAATGAATAGTGTAAAGAGGGTTATATTTATAGAAACTTAAACACTAAGGGGCTATTTGATCATTTTGAGTAAAAATTACTTTTAAAACTGATTTCTCAAATAGTTTCTAACTAGAATTCTGTATTTATTGCTTTATTCTAACCATAGAGTGATGTCGGGTAACCTTAGGTATAATCCGAACACGGGTAACTGTTAGGAACAGGATTTCCCACTGGGGGTGTGGGTCCCACAGAGGCAATTCGACTAAAACACCCTTCTAACCCTATTTGGTCGTACAAACATTATATAAATACATTTAAATCATACTTACAATGCATTTAATTTAGGGAGAGACTCTGCATGCTATTCAGGCAGCAAATCTGGCACAGGTAACTCCGGTGCGGGGTTTGACGGGGGTCCTCTGACTCCAGAAGGGCAAGCTGGGAAGAATCCCTGGAATCCTCCATAGGTGTGTCGAGTATTTCATCTGTGTTCTCGACCGATGCAGCCCATAGCATCGATGCCAACATGGACTCAGAGCTGGAACATGAAATCACACAAGTTCCAAAAAGTTTAAACTTATTGCGGATTTCACACTCTACCCCCCTTATTAAAATTTCGCCCTCGAAATTGACGTACCTGGGAGATCGAAGAGGTGAGGGTATCTCTCTTTCATCAAGTCTTCTCTTTCCCAAGATGCTTCAGTTGTAGAGTGGTTACTCCACCTGACTTTCACAAAGGAGATAGTTCGATTCCTCAGGTTATGCTCTTTTCTATCGATAATCTCTTCTGGTACCTCTTCATAGGTCAGATCAGCTATAAGCTCAGCTGGTTGTTGAGGTAACAGATGGGATGAGTCAGGGATGTATTGTCTCAACATAGAGACATGGAACACATCGTGTACACCGGCAAGTGATGGGGGCAGTGCAAGCTGATAGGCCACTGCACCAACCTTAGCTACAATCTCATATGGGCCGATGTATCTGGGATTTAACTTTCCTCTCTTCCCAAATCTGACAACGCCCTTAATTGGAGACACTTTCAAGAATGCTTTTTCTCCAACCTTGAACCGTATGTCTTGCCTTCTTCTATCTGCATAGCTCTTCTGTCTGGACTGTGCAGCCTTGATCTTCTCTCTTATCAGGTCCACCTTCTCGCAGGTCTTCTGAATCAATTCAGGACCCAACATACGTCGCTCTCCAACTTCATCCCAGTACAATGGGGTGCGACAAGTTCTCCCATACAATGCCTTGAAATGAGTCATTCCGATAGATGCTTGGTAGCTATTAAGCCTATTATTATAGGCAAACTCAACTAGGGGTAGATGCTCATCCCAACTGTCACTCATCTCTAGTGCACATGCCCTAAGCATGTCTTCCAAAGTCTGGATAGTCCTTTCTAACTATCCATCTGTCTCGGGATGATGTGCTGAACTATGGCTCAACTCGGTACCCATTGCTTTCTGTAGACTCTTCTAGAATCTTGATGTAAATCTAGGATCCCTGTCTGACACAATATCTACTGGCACTCCATGTAGTCGAACAATGTTATCAACATATAGGTTTGCCAGCTTATCCATGGAATAAGTGAATGAAGTGGGCTGTTTTTGTCAATCTGTCAACAATTACCCAAATGGTATCCATACCCTTCTTAGTGCGAGGGAGACTTATGACAAAATCCATTGTAATCTGTTCCCATTTCCATTCCGGTATAGACAATGGCTGTAGTAATCCACCAGGTCTATGTCTAATAGCCTTGACTTGTTGGCAAGTTAAACATTTGGAAACAAAAGCTGCTACATCATTCTTCATTCCATTCCACCACAGGTATTGCTTCAGGTCTTTGTACATTTTAGTACTTCCTGGATGTATAGACACCAATGATTGATGTGCTTCTTTCAACACCAAGTCTTTTAGGTCATCAACTGCAGGCACACACAACCTACCTCTGAACATGAGGACACCACTTGGAGTTAAGGTAAAGTCCAAGTCTCGCTGTCTACCTTCCTTGATTTCTTTCATTATTCTTTGAAATTCTTTATCAGAAGATTGAGCTGAAATGATTCGTGCTTTAAGTGGAGGTTCCACAGTTAATGCCGCTAGACCTTCAGTGGTATTTCCCCTCACAAAAGTTATGTCCAGATCTTTGAACTCTTTTATTAGATGCTTGTTCAGATATATCATTTCTGTTGACCAGTCTGGTAACTTCCTGCTCAGAGCATCAACCACTACATTGGCTTTGCCTGGATGGTAGAGGATTTCACATTCATAGTCTTTCACAAGTTCTAGCCATCTTCTCTGTCTCATGTTCAATTCCTTCTGAGTAAAGAAATATTTAAGACTCTTATGATCTGTGTAAATCTCTATCTTCTCTCCATAGAGGTAGTGTCTCCACATTTTTAGTGCAAACACAACTGCTGCTAATTCTAGGTCATGTGTAGGGTAGTTTTTCTCATGGTCCATTAGTTGTCTGGAACCATCGGCAATGACTTTCCCATTCTGCATTAACACACAGCCTAGACCTGTCTTGGAGGCATCAGTATACACCACCATCCCCTCAGTTCCTTCAGGAAGAACAAGGACTGGGGCTGTTGTCAATTTCTTCTTCAACTCTTGAAAACTGTTCTCACAATCTTCATTCCATTCAAACTTGGCATCCTTTTTAGTAAGCTGAGTCATGGGCATAGCTATCTTCGAGAAGTTCTCTATGAATCTTCTGTAGTACATGTACCCAGCTAATCCCAGGAAGCTTCTTATCTCTGTTGCACTTTTAGGGCTTTCCCAGTTCACTACAACTTCAACCTTCCCAGGGTCTACTTCAATCCCTCTAGCTGAAATTACATGGCCTAGAAACCCAACTTGAGGCAACCAAAACTCGCACTTGCTAAATTTTGCATACAGTTGCTTCTCTCTCAATCTCTGCAGGACAAATCTGGGCATGCTCCTCTTCATTCTTGGAGTAGATCAAGATATCATCAATGAAGACTATAACAAACTTGTCAAGGACATCATGGAAGACTCTGTTCATTAAGGCCACAAAGGCTGCTGGGGCATTAGTAAGCCCAAAAGACATAACCAGGAACTCATAGTGTCCATACCGAGCCCTGAATGCTGTCTTACTAACATCGGCTTCCTTGATTCGAAGCTGATGGTACCCCGATCTGAGATCAATCTTCGAAAAGACTTGGGCACCCTGAAGCTGATCAAAGAGATCATCAATCCTTGGTAAAGGATATTTATTCTTGATAGTCAGCTTATTCAGCTCTCTATAGTCGATACACATTCTCATGGAGCCGTCTTTCTTCTTCACAAACAAGACTGGAGCACCCCAAAGTGAGATACTCGGTCTTATGAACCCTTTCTTCAACAAGTCTTGAAGCTGAGCCTGTAATTCTTTCAATTCACTTGGCGCCATTCTGTAAGGTGCTTTAGATACTGGCGCCGCTCCAGGTATAAGATCAATCACAAACTCATTCTCTCTAGGTGGAGGTGGACTTGTCAAATCATCAGGGAAAACATCAGGAAATTCCTTTACTATAGGAATCTCTGACATAGGCCTAACCTGTGTCCTGGTATCCATAACTGACACAAGGTATCCTTGGCATCCCTTATCTAACAACTTCTTCATTTTCAAGGCTGAAATTGCCATTTTTCTGGTTTTCTTCTTTTTGTCTCCCAGAAAAACGAATCCCTTCTCTTTTGTAGGTTGAAACACTATCTTTTTGTCAGTACATAGCACACTTGCCTTGTGCATTGCTAGCCAATCCATACCCAATATGAGATCAAAGTCTATCATATCGAGTTGGATCAGGTGGGCATTCATATTTCTGCCAGCAATCCTCACAGCACATGGCTCATATAGTGTATTCAAATCTATTCTTGACCCAGTAGGTGTGCTAACTGCTAGACCCTCTTTTAAACATTTTGGTGTTAGCCCAGTTCTCTTGGCAAATGACGGTAACACAAAGGAGTGCGTCGCTCCAGTATCAAACAAAGTGTATGCAGGGGTAGAACAGATGAGAATGATACCTATATGCCATGATTCGATGATTATGTATGCATGATACCATTTAATGTAAACACAATTTATGTATAAGTTTAGAAGAATACCAGTAACTACATTCTGACTGGCCTCAGCTTCACTTGCAGTCACAGAATAAACCCGGCCTTGAGGTTTACTAGCAAGGTGATGGACAGGATACACAGGTTTCTTGTATTGACACGACCTAGAAGTATGCCCCACCTGTCCACAAGTGAAGCATTTGTAGCTTGGTGCACTTGTTGGAGCCACTGTATCTGTTACTTTGGTGCTGGGATTGGCATACACCGGTCCGGACACCGTTGACTCAGATTGAGTCTTCTGTGGGAAGGCTGGTGCTGCAGTAGATCCAGAAGGCTTGCTGAATTTGCTGAATCCCCTATCAAAGAACGGGGCTGCCAGTTTGCCAGTTTGCCGGATGATTGATTATTATGATAAGCATCCCTTTGCTTATCCTCTATCTTCTTCGCAGTCTGCACAGTTTCTGAGTACCCCTGGGTCAGTCTGGTGGCCATTACCGAGGCAATCTGTGGCCTCAACCCATCTTCGAACTTCTGTGCCTTAGCTTCATCAGTACCCATGTGAGGAGGAGCAAAGAAGAACAGCTCTTCAAATTTCTGCTGGTACTCCAGCACTGACTTTGGTCCTTGAGTCAACTCGGCCAACTCAACTTCTTTCCTCTTTTTCACACTGGTGGGAAAATAATTCCCAAAGAACTCTTGGTTGAAAATGTCCCAGGTTAGGACCGGGTGCGCTGCTTGCAAAATAGGCTTAGTGGTTTCCCACCAAGCCTCTGCTTCGTACTGGAGCCTATATCCAGCACAGGTGAGTTCCTGCTGTTCATTGCAACCAAGGAAGTTAAAGCTTTTTCCATCTCCTTCACCCATTTGACAGGTAACAGGGTGTCCTTGCTGATCCTAGCAAAAGTGAGAGGCTGCATCTTGAGGAACCTTTCCATCATGCGGCCCTTAGTGTCATTTTGTAGAGTGGGAGGGGGAGGGACAGCAGGGGCTGCCTGCGGAGTCTGTATATTCCTGATGGCTGCTTGGAATTGATCACCCATGTCAGTGATCATCTGATGCATTTGTTGTTGCTGTCTTTCCATTATAGTGTTCACAAGACCAGCAACGTCATGTATAGGCATGTTAGGAGGAGGAGGATGATTTGTCTGTGCACCCTCAACTGGAAGATCATTATGGGTAGGATTAGAGGAAGAGGCTGCCTGAGCATGCCCCCCGGTGGTACGCCTCTGATAAGTGTTAGGAGGCCGTGGGTCCATAATGATCAGCTGAGAACAAGAAAGTAAACATCAAACTATCAGCATAAGCATCAGTTTGATATAATAGAGTGCACGGAAATGATAAAGCAATAAAGCATGATTTATCATACTTAACAGAGTTCAAGGAAACCCTTAAAGCTTATCCGCCCATCTGTGAAGGATGGATTCGATGCGAGTGGTGTGAGCTTGAAGGTATTCCACCCTTCGATCGATGATATAGAAGTCCCTGGTCATCAACGACTTACTGTCGTTCCAGAGGATCGATTGGAGATACAAACGGTCATTGACGAGTAGCTCGAGTGCTCGATTCAACTCGTCGATGTTTTCGGGGTTGTAAGCATATTCCTTGATTGGCCTTAACACATAACTCATCTCGAGTGGTAGTTACATGTTAGGCCAAGGGTTCGAATACCTAAAAGAAAAACACAAATTTTACATAACGTAATATACACTTTAATACACTATGATAATTACATAATTTTATTCCTACATTTACATTAATCAATAATTATGCATAACATTTATACAATACTTAGCACATAATAAATGAGATGTACTATATGTATATACATATACATATACATATATTTATATTTTAATACTAGTACATCCTAATTACATCATATTTTAGTACTTATTGTTAAGAATATGAGTTTAGTTTAAGGGGTATTCTTGTACATAACCCCATTTAGTTTTATGTGTTTTTTGTTATTTGTATAAGGCCAGGGGCTCCTCTGTAATTTATCATTCTTTTCAATATAAGCATGTTTGTCTCTTGTTGAGACATAACAGATTAACACAAATCGATTCTCCTCTCTTCTTCTCCTTTTTCCTTCTTCTCCAAAACTGAACATGGTATCAGAGCTTAATGTTCCTGGAGTTTGAATGTGTTGGAAGAGAGTTTAGTAGGCTAAGAGTTGGGTTCTCCTCTTGGCTGCTGCTGGAGTTCGAACTCAAACCTAAGCTTCTTCTCAGACCTGGTTCTCCCTTGTTTCTAACCCAAATGGAGAGCAACCAGGGGCTTTAGTTTCGTTTGGAGGTCTCATTTCTTCCCATTGTGTCTTCTCAAGTCATCTGGAAGTATCCAAGGGACAGGAGTGAATCTCGGCCTGGGCTGTTCTGCCCTGTTTTTCCGCCAGCCAAAGTTCAGATTGGCCTTTGCTCTCCAATAGAGCTTTGTTTGGGAGGTTTTTTAGGCCACCTGATATCGTTTTTTGGTAAGGAAGATTGTTTCTTTGTACTTCGATGCTGTTTGATGCTTGTGTGAAGTTCTACAAGTCATTTCAAGTGTTTTTGGACTGTTTTTTCCCCCTGTTTTTTTCTGCTGCTTCTTGGGGACCTACTATTCTTGCTTGAGGTGCTGTTGGTTACTTTTCCCAAGTGTTTTTTCTGTTTGCATTGAAGCCACAATGGGTGAAAAGTCTGTTGAAGCATCTGAACTCCCCACTGTTGCGGCAGCCTTGCCTATTACCCCTTCATATGACAATCCAAATGTTCTTCCCATTGTCAAGCTTGACAATACTAATTACTTGGACTGGTCACGGTCAATGAAGCTCATTCTTCGGAGTAGGGGGAAGTTGGGATATATATCTGGAAGCTTTAAAGCCCCTTCCTCTGCTGATCCAGGTTACTCCAAATGGGAAACTGAGAACTCCCTTGTGATGACTTGGCTCATTTTTTCAATGAAGCCGAAAATTGGAAGAAGGTTTACGAGCAAGGAGACAGCCAAAGATATTTGGGATAGTGTGGCTCGTATTTATGATAGAGTGGGGGACTCTACAAAGGTTTATCAACTTCTCCAACAAATTGTTAGCCTGCGCCAGGGTGACAAAAGTATCTCTGAGTACTACAACCTTGTTGTGGGACTTTGGGAGGAGTATGATCACTACAGAGATCTCCAGCTGTGTCCTGTTGATGAGCCTAAAGTGCATCAGTTGTTTGAGAAGGAGAGGGTCCTATTCCTTCTTGGAGGTCTTAACTCTGAGTTTGAACCCATAAGGGTATAGATACTTGGCCGACCAAGTCTTCCCTCCCTGGAGGAGGTGTGTGGTTATTTACAGAGTGAGGAGACCCGCAGAAGTGCTATGGAGACTACTCCCACTGTTGAGCGTTCTGCTCTTGTTTCATCCACTCCACAGGATCGTCCTCCCTTCACCAAGGGGGCTGGTAAAGGCTGTTTTTCCTGTGACTATTGTTGCAAGTCTGGGCATAAGAAGGAGTTTTGTTGGGATCTTCATGGGAAACCACCCTCTGCTGCATCTGGAGGACAGAAAGGGCCGAAGAAGAATGGGCCTAAAGCCCATGTTGGGGTTCATGAGTCTGAGTCATCATCCCTCTCTAAAGAAGACATAGCAGCTTTTCGTCGGATTGTAGCACACTTGGATGGATCCCCCTCTGCTGCTCCCACTACATCCACTGCTCTACAGGTCTCTACCTCTTCTGCCCCCACTCCCTGGGTCATTGACTCGGGGGCCACCGATCACATGACTGGTAGGTCTCAGCTCTTTAATTCCTACACTGTTTGTTCGGGAAAAGATAAGGTGAAAATTGCTGATGGTTCTCTTTCTTCCATCTCGGGGAAGGGAGATGTCCAAGTTACTCCACTTATCCCTTTGCAGTCTGTCTTTCATGTTCCTAACTTTGCTACTAATCTTCTTTCTGTTAGCCAATTGACTAAGTCCTTGAATTGCTTTGTCACCTTTTTTCCTACTCATTGTCTGTTTCAAGATTTGGTGACGAAGAGGGTGATTGGCAGTGGACGTGAGACTGATGGATTATATGTTCTGGACACTTGTGCTTCCCCTGTGACAACAGCTCAATCTTATGTGTGTGGGCAACATGGCAGACGTACACAGGAAGATATTTTGCTTTGGCATCAGCGTTTGGGACATCCTTCTTTTTCTGTTATGCGAAAAATGTTGCCACATTTATTTACATCTTTTCCTGTCAATCATGTTTTTCATTGTGAACCATGTCTTTTTGCAAAAAGTTGTAAGACAGTTTATCCATCTTCTAGTAATAGATCTGTTTCCCCTTTTCACCTTGTTCATATTGATGTTTGGGGTCCTTCCCCTGTTACTTCTTTACGTGGCTTCCGCTACTTTGTCTCCTTTATTGATGACTTCTCTCGCGTTACTTGGGTTTATCTCTTGAAACAAAAGAGTGATGTTTATGCTGCTTTTTAAAGCTTTTATGAGTTGGTGTATACTCAGTTCCAAACTCGTATTCAGATTGTCCGTTTTGATAAAGGTGGAGAGTATATGTATGGGGGTTTGAAGACCTTTTTTTCTGACCATGGCATTATCCATCAGGTGGCTTGTGTTGATACCCCTCAACAAAATGGGGTTGCTGAAAGAAAAAACTGCTACTTGCTGGAAGTAGCCCGGTCCCTTTGGTTTACAATGCATGTTCCAAAAACTTTTTGGTCCGATGCCTTACTCACTGCGGTCTTTCTTATCAATCATATGCCCTCCAGTGTCTTGAACTTCAAAGTACCTCTTGAGGTCTTACCCTCACTTTCTTCTTCTTTCTCTCTTCCCCCAAGGGTCTTTGGTTGCATATGCTATGTCCATATTAGCAAATCTGCCCGCACTAAATTGGATCCTAAGTCATTGAAGTGCCTCTTTCTTGGGTATTCCTCTACCTCCAAGGGATACACCTGTTACCACCCTCCTACCCGTCGGTAGCTTATCTCCAAAGATGTTTCTTTCTTTGAAACCATTCCTTTTTTTCAGTCACCTCTTCAGGGGGAGTGTCGTGGTGGTGAGGTTGAAGAGGCTCCTGAGTTTTTATCCTTTCCATCGTCCTCTTTCGTTCCTATTTCCCCATTTCAGCTTGACAAGGGAAAGAAAAGTCCAGAGGATACTGTTGTTGAGGGAGAGTCTCCAAGTGCACAGGTGAACAGAGAACAAGGGGAACTACTTGTTTATACAAAGGACAAGAGAAATCCTCCTTCATGGCTTCCTATAAAGAAGACCTGCCAAAATCCTTCTTCGTCTCCTCATCCTGAGCATCCATCCATTGAGACAGGTATACCTTCCTCTACTCCTCCATCCTCAGACTTAGATCTTCCTATTGCTCACCGCAAAGGAACTCGAGCTTGTACTAATCCCATTGCCAAGTTTGTCTCCTATGATTCTATCTCTCCTACAGGTGTTGCCTTTACAGTGGCTATCTCCTCCATCTCTATACCTAAGAATGTAGTAGAGGCTATGACTGATCCAAAATGGAGAGAGGCAATGAATACCGAGATGGTGGCCCTTGAGAAGAACCACACTTGGGATCTTGTTGAACTCCCAAAGGAGAGAGTTCCTGTTGGATGCAGATGGGTATTCACAGTCAAGTTCAAGTCTGATGGTACTGTAGAGAGATATAAGGCAAGGCTGGTTGCTAAAGGCTATACCCAAGTGTATGGCATTGATTATCAGGAAACCTTTGCTCCAGTGGCCAAGCATAACTCCATTCGGGTACTCCTCTCAATGGCTGCAAATCTTGATTGGCCATTATACCAGCTTGATGCAAAGAATGCTTTCTTACATGGTGACTTAGAAGAAGTCTACATGCATTCCCCTCCTGGGTTCAAGCATCATAGTGGCAATGGAAAAGTGTGTCGTCTTAGGAAGGCTCTTTATGGACTTAAACAATCCCCTAAGGCTTGGTTTGAGAGGTTTAGACAAGCTATCCTACAGAATGGATATACCCAAAGTCAAGCCGATCACACCTTGTTTATACAAAGGAAGGGTAGCAATATTACAGCCCTAATTGTATATGTTGATGACATTGTAGTTACGGGAAACAGAGAGGCTTAAATCTCAAAGCTTAAACTTTACTTGGCTCGACAGTTTGAGATCAAGGATCTTGGTCCATTGAAGTATTTTCTGGGGATTGAAGTTTCAAGATCTAAGCAAGGGATCACTGTTTGTTAGAGAAAGTTTGTCCTTGATCTACTTACAGAGACAGGGTACTTAGGGTGTAAGCCAGTCTCCTCCCCAATTGATCAGAACCACAAACTAGGAGAAGATTGTGGTGAACCTCTTGTAGATGCTGAAAAATATCAGAGATTAGTAGGCAAGCTAATCTATCTTTCCCTTACCCGACGTGATATAGCCTATGCTGTCGGTGTGGTAAGTCAGTTTATGCATGCACCAAAAATGGGTCATCTTGATGCAGTTTATAGAATCCTCAGATATTTAAAATCATGTCTTGGAAAATGCCTTCTCTTCTCTAGGAATGGTCACTTGAGGATTGAAGCATACAGTGATGCTGACTGGGCTGGATCTATTTCTGATCAACGATCCACTTCAGGGTACTGTACTTTTGTTGGTGGAAATCTGGTTACTTGGCGAAGTAAGAAGCAACCTGTGGTGGCTAGGTCAAGCGCTGAGGCAGAATTTAGAGCCATGGCTCATGGAGTGTGTGAAATCTTGTGGCTAAAGAGACTTGTTCAAGAATTGGGATTTGAGACTGTTGAACCTATGAGTTTATATTGTGACAACAAGGCAGCCATAAGTATTGCCCACAACCCAGTGCAGCATGACAGGACTAAGCATGTTGAGGTTGATAGACATTTTATTAAGGAAAAGATCGAGTCAAAGACCATCTGCAGCCTGTTTGTGAAGACAAATGAACAAGTGGCTGTTTAGTGACAGGACTTAGCACTCATCACTTTGACTGTTTATTGGACAAGCTGGGTATGTATGACATATACCACCCAGCTTGAGGGGGAGTGTTAAGAATAGGAGTTTAGTTTAAGGGGTATTCTTGTACATAACCCCATTTAGTTTTATGTGTTTTTTGTTATTTGTATAAGGCCAGGGGCCCCTCTATAATTTATCATTCTTTTCAATATAAGCATGTTTGTCTCTTGCTGAGACATAATAGATTAACACAAATCGATTCTCCTCTCTTCTTCTCCTTTTTCCTTCTCTAAACTAAACACTTATAGTATCAAGTATTAGTATATTTCTTATGTAAGCATATTACATATATAAGTATATTACATATAGCTCTTAATATAGACATATAGTTACATTTAAGACCTAACAACATGCCTATTATATATAACTACTATATATATTATGTTATAATAGATACTTATATTTTATTTGGGTCTGCATCCAAGTGCCGGATTCACAGAGAACCCAAGCCGGTCGTCCGCCTGTCAAAATAGTGGCTAGCTAAGGATTTTGGTCCAGCCGGATTCAGGGGCCGGATTCACACCCCAACCGAGCCGGTCGACCGGCTGGCGGTAACCTGGGCTATAAAAGAAGCTCGGGTCCCACTCTAAAACATTTCAAACCCATTTCTTTTGGTTCTAATCTCTCTCTAAGGTTCTCCTAAGGTCATCCTAGGGTTACTATACTCATTTGTGTGCTTTAATCCTTGGATTTCAACCTCAAATCAACAAGTGCGTGCTCTAAACTATGTATTTTCTAGTTTTCTTGTCCTTGCATAAGTCTAGGTCTCTTTTTCACTATTTCTCCTAAGCTTCTAAGGTCTTTTGGCTACTTTGTCTCCCTTTTTGCTATGTAATGTTAATGCCTCACATTTCCTTAACTTGTTCATCATTTTGTTTCTCTTTCATTGTTCCAAATCATGGAATTGTTAATTTTTTTCTTGTTTCTCTTCCAAATCTACGGCTATTGTGCTTCTTTTTCTTAGGTTTTTAAGACATTTGTACTATTTTGTTTCTCTTTTGCTAATTCTAGACAATATTTAATATACTTCATGTATCTTACCCATTTTTTTTTAACTTGTTTCAGATTTGCCCATATTGTAGCAAATCAGTCTTTACTGCCCATAAGCTATTTAACTCTAATTTCGGTTGTTCTAGAACTACAGCTAGGGTTCCTCTTAGTCTAATACTATTATTCAATACATGTTCACCTGATATAATTCTATGTTTACTATAATTACTCAAGGATATACATGAACATAGTAGTAGGCTAAATGCCTTAATGAAATTAGCTAGCTTGCTGTCCTACATCGCTTCAAACAAGCTTTTATTGCTCATATGCTTGCAGCTTGGTAAAAATGGCTGCAGTCCAAGGCCGTGAGGGAAGAGGAAGAGGTAGGGGAGGAAGGGGATGGGGTAGGGCTGTTGCTCCACCACAGTTCAACCCAAGATATTTCCGAAGTGTGGAAGAAGAAGAATACTTTGGGGAATGGTTCATGGAAAGGAAAGTGGAAGAGGAAAGGGATGTGGTATTAGCTGACCTTGTTGCATTCAAGGTCCAGGAGAGATTTGAGAGGCTAGGATGGCTCTCAATGCTACAGCCAGAAAGGCATTGCTATCCTAGACTGGTCCGGTTATTTTTGAGCAATCTAACCTATGGCTTCGAGGGTGAAGAGTTTGTCATTCGTTCTTATGTGAAGGACATGCCCATCACCTTTAACACAGCCGACCTAGCTCAGATTTTGGAGATTTCCAATGAGGGGGAGTGGAGGTATTGTACTCCAGTTGTAGATGCATCTGAGTTCCTGGCTGATGAAGAGCAGGAATGGTTATATTCAGTCCTCACCAATGGCAAGTTCTATGAGAGGATGAAATCTGAGCCTGATTTGCTTCCATCAGCTCGAGTGCTCTCCAGGATCTGTGGTCATAACGTAGTCCAGAAGAGTGGTCACTGGACTGAGTTGTATACCATGCAAATCTTAGCTACCTACTGTCTCTACACTGGTTACTAGATCTGCCTGCCCTATGCGATTATGCGCACTATGGCACATTTGCATGACAATCCTGGGCGGGGTAACCTGTTGTTCGGAAGGCTTCTGACCAAGATCTTTCCTAGGTTTGGGGTAAACCTAAGGAATGAGGAGATTTCTACAGAGAAAAGAATGAGCATCAATCGTGTCTCTTTAGTGAAAATGAGCATAGAACTCCCTCCATTCTCTCCAGAGCTTGGGCATCCTAATTGCACCGACCAGGGCCAGACCACTGATGTGGAGGACACTACAGAGAGGGTGGTTGCAGAGGCACACAGAGATCCACCCACTCTTCCACAGTATACTTCTCATCGTCATGCAGGGGCTTCCTCCTCGACATCGACTGTCCCTACTGATGGTACTCCCTAGGGACAGCTCCTCAGCCAATTTGACAGCTTAGAGAGGACCGTGAAGCAAGGTTTTGATGGCATGAGTGGCAGTGTTCAGGCAGTGGAGACCGAGCTAGTTCAGTGGAGGTCTTTCTTCTCTGGTCAGGGACCACCACCACCACCACCACAGCAGTAGGCAGTAGCGATGCCATGAATCAAACCTAGTTTAGCTTTCACTCACTTTGCTTTCAGTTGATGCTTGTAGTAGTAGTTTATGTTTTCTTTAACTTGTAAGGACTGTGTCCTAATTTCAGTATGTTTACTGATGTACCAAATCAGCCTAAGGGCTGAAATTTTGTAAAGACATCTCGAATACATATATATATAATTACATATCTTTTTATTTATCTTGAGTTTCACAATCAATTCCCTTTTTACTTGGTAGCTTTTAGTTAAGATTTTTTTTTTTTTTTTTTGATATCCCTAACTGAACTCACCTTCAGGTCAATGAATTCAATAGCTGCCATATCATGAATTTGACTGCGAATAGAATTAGAGCATGATGCTCTGATACCACTTAAATGTCACACCCCGGCCCGGTTTATAAGGGCCAAGTGTGACTAGATGTCTCAGACACCCAATCAACCCACCAGGATCGCAAGTGTAGTGTTCTATTCGTAATTTCATTCATAATAATCAGAATTTAAATGCAGCGGAAGGAGTTAAATAAAGCAATAAGACAATAATAAAGAGGAACTAGTGATAACATTATATTTATATGAACATTTATGTACAAAGAGTTACATCGGTGATTCACAAAAGATTAACTCCAAAGCCCAAAAAGTTATATTCTATAACTACTACAAAAGTGATATAACCAAAAAGAGAAAGATGAAGCCTGATCAGTCTTGAAGATCAGGAGAACGTGCAGTCGTCACAGGAGCACGAAGCATCGTGCTCAACCAAGATAGGAGTATCAACTCCATAAGCAGCAGGAGAGTCCTGAGAAGGAGGAATCCCCAAAGAACCAGCAGCAGTAACGGAAGCAGTTTCATCTGAAAAAAAATAAGGATATCCATGGGGATGAGCTCTCCACTGAGCCCAGTAAGGGAATGCACGCATACAAACACAATAATTCATGATGCATGTCTTAGTCTAGCATGCTCCTAACACAGATGCTAAGTCTCATGAGGTTTAAGTACTACTATGGTAGATGCTAACCTCGGTCCCGGAACTAACACATCGGTCACCCGAGTGAAACCATTCTACCACGGTGAGGACCCACCAGTTCGGTATGTCACCAGGCAGCCCAACCAGCCAGACCCCCAAAGACCAACTGTTAGAATAATGTACACCAGAATACCGTGGGGATATTCTGGTCCTTTTGGGGTTAATTTTAAGTTATTAAGTGTTTAGTTGGCTGTGTGGGTTTAGTCCCACATCGCCTAGCTTATATAAATTGTAACTTCCCCTCTATTATAAATAGAGGGGGCCTTTCTCTCATTAATACAATCAATTCCATTATTTTATTTCCTCTCTCTGACCCACGATTCAACCAACATGGTATCAGAGCTGGTCTAATCTAGGTTAGAGAGAGAAAAACCCTATTTTCTCCCTTCTTTTCCTCCAATCGATCTCTCCTCTTCTTCACCCTTTTTTTCTCGTTTTTTCCTGCTTCTGTTTTTCTCCTTTTCAGCACAAAAACAGGGGCAGCACTAATGAGGTAAACATCATATCGATGATTTAGTGCTGCCCCCTATCTCTCCTATCGTTTTTTATTAAAAAAACAGTTGGAAGCCTCTTCTGCGATTTTGGGGTTCCTCCTTTGAGATCAGATCTCGATAAACCTGATCCTCTAATAGATGAACACCCTAAACAGCCTTTTTCCAGCCCTATGTTACCGTATTCCTACACCTAACTTCCCTCTTTTCTTTCTCTCCATCAATTATTATTTTTTCCAGCCTAGATCCCCTAATCGATCTCAACTTGTCAGGGTTTTTCAAAACCCTGACTCCAATCAATTTTAGGGTTTCCCTTTTCAGATGCAGCTAATTTTTTGGGGGTGATTCCCTACTACTACAAGCCATACTCAACCTAAGTTTGGACCCTTCTGATGGCTGGATTTGTTTCTACAGTAAAAATTCCTTAACCTGCTAATTTGGTTACCTGCCAAAAACCTTGACTTTTAGGTTTCAGTTTTTGCTAATTTTTGGAGGGCTGATTATTCCAACTTCAAGGACCAATTGACCTCAATATTGCACCTATCCAAGTTTTTTGAAGACCCCTACCCCAATCGATCTCTTCTTTTCAGGGTTTTCCAAAACCTTGATAAAAATCGATTTGGGCTAGGGATGTTTGCTGCTATTTGGAATTTTTTGTTGGTGTTTCTACCATCACGAAGGACATTCTACTTCAACTATTTATGGCTTGAAGAAGGTCTGCTGCCCAAGATAGCTGCTGCCCTCATTATCTGCGATTTTTAGGTATTTCTCCTATGTGAAGATCAAGTCTCAATTACTAAGGAGATTGGTCATTCGAACTGGAGATCCATTCCAACAGTTTTTTGGTTAGCAAGTATTACAATAAGCAAGCACCTTTGACATGTCAGCCTCACCTTTGTTGAAGACCCCTTCCCTACAATCGATATTCACTTTCAGGGTTTTTTACAAAACCCTGGCTATAATCGATCTAAGGGGTAGGGCAGTCCACAGTTGCTAATTTTTTAGGAGAGTTTTATCAACATCAGAGGAGTATACAGCCCATTATTCAGCATCTTACATCAGGTTTTTAGTAAAAAAATTCCAGTTCATTCTGTTGGCTTGGTTTCTTCAATTATCAAGCTGTTTTTCTTGTTCCTATATGGCTGGCTGCTTCAACTACCTATGGATTTGTCTGGTTATTTATCTTATTTGGTTGGTTTTTATAAGCTTCACTACCTACCTGGTTGGTGTTATTGATTGGCTTCTGTAAGCATGACTGGTTGATGTGTTACTGCTGCCTTCATGTGGAATACTGCTGCCCTATAATTGTGACTGTGTTTCCTCTTATTGGAGATTGAATTTCTCTTGTTATTGAAGACTCGAATCTACTACCCTGGAGATCAGCCTATTTGGGATTACTACAATGTGTTTCACAATTTTTTGGTTGCCCCTACGAACCTATTCAGTTATGTGACGCTTTTCTGGTTAATATCCGGCATACTTTGGAGCTTGCATACTAGCATTGTTACAGATTCAGATCTGATCCAGTTTTGTTGAGGCTACTTCCATTCATTGCTGTCCGGATATCTTTTTAGTACTGTCTAGCATGTGGGAGTTTCTACCATGGAAACTTTTGCACAATTGCACCTCCCTGTTTGAAGATTGATCAAGCCTTGACAATTGGAGCATTTCCTTACTTCGAATTAGATCTGTATATTTTTCAGATCTGAATATTGGAGTTAGGAGTTTCTCCCCTGTAAGGGTTTCCATTCAAAGTGTTTGGTTGATTGATGGAAGATGGTTGGAGCTTTTGTTTTTACCCAAGTTAATCCTACTCCATTATCCTACTGCTGTTTTTCTTTCACCACCTCCTAAAACATACCTTTGGCATTACCCATAACACCCTTGGAAGTTAATGGTATTCTCTTCTTTACCATTTCTTCTTTTTCCATTACACTTAGTAGCCATTGCACCATTCTGGAATGTTATGTTTGGCCCTATCTCTAACCTAATCTCTCTTATGTCCACGTGCACTACACGTGAGGGGGGGATTATATACAGTATACCTGCAGCCATTGCAGAGAGCAGAACATACAGGGACACTTGGTGCAAAACATAGAAGGTCAGAGGTTTCACCATTGCCAATGGGTATCTACTTTGTTATTGGGTTAAAGTTTGTCATAAGGGGGAGGTTGGCCTTAAAGTTTTGAAGATGTTTGGTTATTGCCTGTCCATATGAGATCTTACAGTTTGGTTTCTTTTTCCGCTACTTAATCTTCTTTACTGCTGCTTGACTCATTTGCCGGCTACCCTAGTTGCTTATCTTCAAGATTATACTTTAGAGATTCATTATTGGACAAAGATTGGTGAGAGATGCCTTTTTTGCTGATCAAGTCTGTCCAAGTTTAAAGGTCTATTTTTTTCAAGTTCTTGAAGGTCTATTTGGGAGCTGCATTCATTCTGAAGCTGGATTCTGCTATAACTTATTTTTCCTATTTTATTCAAGTTGGGCATTAGTACCTTGTATGCACCAACTTGAGGGGGAGTGTTAGCATTGTTATGGAGAGAGTTTTTCTTTAGTAGAGTTTTTTTCTTTAGTCCACGCTGGATCTTCCTTCTTTCATATTTGTATAATCCAACGTGAGGGGGAGTGTTAGAATAATATACACCAGAATACCGTGGGGGTATACTGGTCCTTTTGGGGTTAATTTTAAGTTATTAAGTGTTTAGTTGGCAGTGTGAGTTTAGTCCCACATCGCCTAGCTTATATGAGTTGTAACTTCCCCTCTATTATAAATAGAGGTGGCCTTTCTCTCATTAATACAATCAATTCCATTATTTTATTTCCTCTCTGACCCACGATTCAACCAACACCAACCCTGACTGTTTATTCCCACAGCGGAGTACACACGCTAACATGGGACAGAAGATGGCACCCTGGCATTTTCCCTTCGGCTGTACCACGGGTTGTCCAACACCTTTTCCCCGATTGGTAAGGGACGTAGCACTGGGTAATGATCAACAACCTAACCCAGTGTAATCTATCCATGATGATACAGGTATGAAGAGCTGAATTATAAGGTACAGTATTCCACCATCAACAATTTAACAATAGCAGTAACATCAATGCAATACAGTGCAAGGTGCCAAATGCAGCCTAAATCACATGCATTCTAGTGCATTAAAAACACAAGCTAAGAAACTATATGCATCAGAGTAGTTTCGATGATGCATGATATGGCATTCAGCACAATAGTAAATTAAAATGTCAAACACACCCAAATTAAATTCAAACTTCCCTTACCTGTAGTTGTAGCTTAGCCTATTCAAATAACCCTCCAAGAACCCAGCAAAACAGACAAAAAACAGCAGAGACAGACCTAAAGAACACGCAAAACATTATCCATTAGGTCCTGAGATGGCCCAAAGTCAAGGCCCATAGGGTCAAGGTCATAAGGGCACCAAAATGGGGAGCCGGTCGACCGCCCCTAGGCCTACAACAGCATCCGGCTGCTAAACCAGATTTGGGGTTTTTGCTCGTACTGCTTGGATCCTTACATGCATGGATTCAATTGCAGGATTTGGGTTAAATTGAGGTGGGTCAACATAATTCCATAGTTTAATTTTTAAAACCTTAATTAAATTGGGGGTTTTGACTAATTAACCTAAATTAGTGTTTTAAAATCTATTAGAACTTCATGGTTCAGCGGTAAGTGAAGAGCAGCAAGAAATTCTCAGCTTATCTTAAGGTCTGAACACTGTTGAGTCCAATTCAAGGGTCACAAGATGGGTTTTGACATATAAAACCTATAATTGCTAAGGTTTAATGGCAGAATTTGCCATAGAGGTCATATAGGGACAAAGATTAGAGAAGATGAGGAAGAGGACAGCATAGATTCATGGCTTACCTGAATTCAGAAGTGAAAGCAAGATGGAGATAGCCTTCAACTATGCAGCTCAGCCTCTAATAGAGGTTCCAAAGCTTAACTCCAGGTATGGGATCCAAGCCTTCAAGAACAGCCTTCTCTTTTCCCTTCTTCTTCTTCTCTTTTCTCTATTCTTTCTTTCTTCTCTAAGGCTGGAACGAAATTCTGGTTCCTCTTCTCTTTGTTGGTGAATAATGAATAGTGTAAAGAGGGTTATATTTATAGAAACTTAAGCACTAAGGGGCTGTTTGGTCATTTTGAGTATAAATTACTTTTAAAACTGATTTCTCAAATAGTTTCTAACTAGAATTCTGTATTTATTGCTTTATTCTAACCATAGAGTGATGTCGGGTGACCTTAGGGATAATCCAAACACGGGTAGCTGTTAGGAACAGGATTTCCCACTGGGGGTGTGGGTCCCACAGAGGCAATTCGACTAAAACACCCTTCTAACCCTATTTGGTTGTACAAACATTATATAAATACATTTAAATCATACTTACAATGCATTTAATTTAGGGAGAGATTCTGCATGCTATTCAGGCAGCAAATCCGGCACAGGTAACTCCGGTGCGGGGTTTGACGGAGGTCCTCTGACTCTAGAAGGGCAAGCTGGGAAGAATCCCTGGAATCCTCCATAGGTGTGTCGAGTATTTCATCTGTATTCTCGACCGATGCAGCCCATAGAATCGATGCCAACATGGACTCAGAGCTGGAATATGAAATCACACAAGTTCCAAAAAATTTAAATTTATTGCGGATATCACATTGCGTCTGTTTTTAGAATCCATATTATGCCCGGATTCCCTTTAGTCGTCCCATCCACATTCAGCTTAACTGCATTAAAAGGAGGACACCAGTAAATAGGGATCGTCCTGACTGAGTTGACCTGGGGAGGGCTTAACCCCAAATCCTGCAAAACCAAAATCTCCTTCATAGATGGGGAATTTTCGAATTTTGCAGGATATTGTATTTCTCGAATCCAGGTTTTCACCTTATCAATGATCTTCGCTGCTATATGCGGGTGTTCTCCATGTCTTCTAAAATTTCTTTAATGCCATAGTTCCCAAACAATGAAAGAGGGTAACAAACCCAAGATGAAATCGTAAATTCCTTTTGCACTCGCACGGGATTGCCAAAATAGGATTCTTGTGCCAATTTCTTGGGTGGGAATAATTTCCACATCCATTAAGATTCCAAAAAAACTCGCTCTTCCTATCTTTGGCTGGATCACTGGCACCCAAAGGGGATCCTCCTCCCTCTGATTACCCCTTGGATCATTTATGCTTCGGGCCTCCACAGGCTCTCTTTGGTGGCAGACATTCTAGATCAGTTTGGCTGGGCCCCCCCTCCTACTTCCTCTCTGGATCTTGCCATCATCTGGAATGACCTCTCCTCCATCATCAGAAGGCCTTTGGGCAGCCAGGACTGTGTAAACTGGTTGGCAAACAATCCTTCTCTTTTCTCCTCAAAGTTTGCCTGGGACATCATTCGGCACAAGGGACCTCTAGCCACTTGGAGAAAGCTTCTTTGGTTCAAGCACCACATCCCTAGGCACTACTTTACAGTTTGGAGGATCTTCAACAATTGTCTTCCAACTCAAGCCTTTCTTCTGCATCGCCACATCCTTGTCTCCCCCTCTTGCTACCTCTGCTAGAACAATTTGGAAGACACGAATCACCTTTTCTTTGAGTGCCCTACTGCAGCAGCGATCTGGAAAGGCATCTTGCTTAAATGTTGGCCAGCCCCTAGAAGAATTCTTCCTTTCTCCCAGGAATGGATTTGGATTGACATGACTTTTGCTGGCTGCTCTTTATGTGATACTGTTGGAAAGCTTGCTTTTTGTGCTACCTTGGACCACATTTGGATGGAGCACAATATTAGGAAATAGACCTCCAATTCTAGATCTTACCAGCAGATTTGGGATTCCATTTCCTTTGATATTATGGCGAAGTTAGAGTCAGCCCCTCCATCTTTTTGCACTGACACCCCAAGGAACAGGCTTATTGTTGTCCCCTGGGGTCTCTCTTCTGTCTCCCTTGTTTTCCTTAGCCCGCAAAGCTGAGACTTGGGTTCCTTATTTTTTGTTTGGTTGCTCCCCTTTGACGGCCCTGTAATTCTTTTTTCCTTCTTGGTAATGAATTTCTTATTCACCCAAAAAAAAAAGATCCCAAAAAAATTCCAAACCTTGTGGCAATTCCCCCAGTCGGTAAAGAGTGGGTTCCTGACTCCCTCCATGGATTTTTGCAACAGCCGCCGTTAGAGACAATTGGGATACCAATTGCCATTAAAGCATCATCACACGGAATCTTGCCGTTCAGGATTTGCCAAGAGAAAAAGCCCATTTTGGGCAGAAGGGAGTAGTTGCAAATCCATTTAGAAAAGGAGACCGATGGATGGTGCAAACGAACTTCATTCCATGCTGATTTGATTGAAATCTACCATCGTTCAATGGAGACCAGACCAGTCTATCCTCCCTGTTTGATAGGAAAACATTCCCATTTATAATACCCTCACAGATTTCTGGAAAATCAATTAACCCCAGAACATCCTCGTCCCAAAAACTTTCTTCATTGAGCACATCCTTAACTCTAATATTAGATAAACTTGGAGAGCATCATCAACGTAGTGAATAAGGGGAAATCACCCCATCCAATTACCAAGCCAAAAACTCACCTCATCATGACCAACCAACCATCTAGATTTAGAAAGGATATAATCCTTTAAATCCAAAGCTCTCTTCCAAGATTTGGAACCAGCAACTTTAGAATCGACTAGGGCAATGTGATTCCCTTTTAAGAAATTTCTTTAAAGAAAGAGCTCCATAAAGAATCTTCAGAGATTATCTGCCACAAACTCTACAATATCATGGAAATATTAATGTCCTCCAATAATCTAATACTAGGACCTCCCTCTTCCAAAGGCCTGCAGATTTTATGCCACCCCACCCAATGGTAACGATTTCCAAAATCCGAATCCCCAAAGAAAATTCGCAAAAATATGGTGTAGTTTTCTTATGATGGTTTTGGGAATATCTAAAGAGGAGAGAATGTGGATTGGCATAGAAGCAAGCACATGTTTAGTCAGAACTAATTTCCATCCAGCAGAAAGAAGCCTCCCTTTCCGTATTGCAACCTTTGATCTCACTTTAGCTAGCATTTCATCGAAAAAACTTATTTTGAGGTGGCCGGTGTAGATAGGTGCTCCCAGATAAGTTGTAGGCAACATTTTCCTCACAAAACCTATAATTCCACCAATCATTCTAACACGAGCATCTGAAGCTATTGAGCTAACAATAAAATAGCTTTTTTGCCTATTCACCAGCTACCCAGAGAAATCTTTATATCTACTGATCATGCCCATTATTTGCTTTAAAGAGATTTTCAATCCTTTAGTAAAGGACGATCGTATCATTCGCGAAGAGGCAGTGAGATATACCCAGGCAACCTCTTGGAAGGTGTAAATAAGAAGCACGTCCCTTTGCAAAAAGCGCCTTTATCCGTCTACTAAGGACTTCTTCTGCCAATATAAACAAGGTAGACGATAATGGATCCCCCTTGGCAAAGACTCCTGGAAGATTTAGAAAAGCCATTGGGACCAACATCCATCACCACCAACAACCAACAGTTCTCAACAGTCTTTAGTTGGAAATGGTGTAGAGATCAAATCAAGAGAAGAGAGGAGAAGATAGAGGTGAGAAGAGAAGAAGACGAAGAAGACGGTGTGCAACCGAATGGTAGGGAGAGTTGTCTTCTCTCCCCTATTTGATTCACTAATATGAAATAGTAATTACCATAGTTGTCACGGCGGCATGGCGGTCCAAGGCGGTTGAGGCCTGTCTAAGCGCTTAGGCGGTAAAGAGGCCGCCTAAGCTGTAAAGGCGGTCTAGTCACTCTAGTGTTAGTTTTCCCCTCCCCACCCTCCTCCCCCCCCCCCCAAAACATTCAATACATATCATATCTTATATCATTAAAAATTAAATTTAAGCCACTACAAACTACAGAGTACAGAGAAGAAGAAGAAGGTAAGAACTAAGAACTAAGAAGCAGAATTGATTACTTGAAGCATCGAAGAGAGAGAAGCAGCAGGCTGTAGCAGACTAGCAGGCGTTAAAATAAAATAAAAATAACAGAGAAGCAGGCTGTAACAATGGAGTTATCATTAAAAGAAAAGAAAAAAACCAGAGAGAGAGAAGCAGCAGGCTGTAGCAGACTAGCAGGCATCAAAATAAAATAAAAAAACAGAGAAGCAGGGCCTGTAACATGCGTTAACATAAAAAGTAAAAAAAAAAGAGAGAGAAGCAGCAGGCGTTTACAAAAAAAGAGAAGCAGGCAAAACACTCAAACAGAGAAGAAGAGTAGGGAACTAGGGGCTCACCTTGCCAGAAGAGTCACGTTTCAGTTGGTGGAAGTGGAACCGGAAGAGTAGAGATGCTGTGTTGGGGGAAGCAGTAGCAGCCAGCGGTTGTTAAAATAAAAAAAACAAAAAGCAAAAAAGGGAAAACAGAGTTACAGAGATTAGAGAAGTAGAAGAAGAAGAAGATTAGGGGAGTAGAGACTAGAGACTTACCGGAACTAGAAGAGAAGATGAGTCGAGTCTTTGTTGCCGCTTGCTGGAACTGGAGGAGATGAAGACTCGAGTTGATGTTGCCGCTTGCCGGAACTGGAGGAGATGAAGACTCGAAGAGTTGCAGGAGACGAACAGTTGAAGGAGACAAAGGAGACGAAGGCTTTAGAGTAACTGTAGGTTTTCACTTTTTCGTTTATACTTTTAGATAGATTTTTAACTTTTAAGTATTTAACATTTTAAAACTAAATAATCCCATGTAGCAGCCCACATTAGACTCTTTATACACAAACCAATAAAAAGCAAGCAAAAAGAATAAAAAAACAGAACATGAAAAAATAAAAATAAAATAACCAGAGTCATGGATGGTGGTCGCTCAGCCCATATGGTGCACCAAGGCGTCGCTTTGACCGCCTTGGCAACGCCTATATGGTCAGATCGACCGCCATCCATGACTCATGGAAAGCATAGCACTGCCTAGCCCATAAAATACCGCTAGGACGCCTAAGCGCCGCCTAGGCGACGCATTGACAACTATGGTAATTACAACCACCTCCCTAAGGAGGTAAAAGGTAAAACAAGAAAAATACAACACAAGAAAATAAGATACTAGACTAGTACCCAATCTACCCTTATTACATAACTCGAACAGTCCCCCTCAAGTTAGAGAATAAATGTCATACATTCCTAGCTTGCATATTAGGGTACTAAACTGATGAGAGATGAACCCCTTGGTAAAGATGTCAGCTAATTGGTCGCTTGTCTTAATAAAAAGAGTACAAATGTAGCCGGAGTAAATCTTCTCCTTGATGAAATGTCGGTCCACTTCAATGTGCTTTGTTCTGTCATGTTGCATAGGGTTGTGTGCCTTGCTAATGGCAGCCTTATTATCATAATAAAGTCTCATAGGCATAGTACTAAAACTCGCGAAATTTCGGTCGAGATATCGAACATTTCGAGTATCTCGACCTGTCCGAAACGAAACGCAAGTCCGAAATGAAAAAATGCAATATTTCGGAAATTTCGGTCATCTCGTTTCGGAAATTTTGGAAATCTCGGACATTTTTGGCATTTTACACCCACAAAAAAATACCATATTTCGACCAAGATTTCGACGAAATTTCGGTATCTCGGAAATTTCGGTTAGACCGAAACACCGAAACGAAATGAGATTTAGTACCATGCTCATAGGTGCCTCAGTATCAAATCCCAACTCTTGGACCAGCCATCTCATCCATAGAAGTTCACATACTCCATGAGCCATAGCTCTAAATTCTGCCTCTACACTTGACCGAGCCACATCTGGTTACTTTTTACTCCTCCATGTGACCATATTACCACCCATAAAAGTACAATAGCTAGATGTAGATCATCTGTCAGAAACTGAACCAGCCCAATCAGCATCAGTGTAGCCTTCAATTCTCAAATGGTTGTACTTGGCATATAGGAGATTTTTTCCTGGAGAGGACTTCAAGTATCTGAGGATCCGGTAAACAACATCTAACTACTCACTCTTGGGGGCATGCATAAACTAACTCATCATCCCAACTGCATAGGTAATATCTGGGTGAGTCAAAGAGAGATAAATCAATTTCCCTACAAGCCTCTGGTATTTCCTTGCATCAACAAGGTCAGGTCCAAAATCTTCTCTTAGCTTATGATTCTGATCAATAGGAGAGTTTGCTGGTTTGCAACCCAACATCCCTGTCTCTTTCAACAAGTCTAAGACAAACTTCCTTTGACATATATTTATTCCCTTCTTAGACCTTGACACTTCAATCCCCAACAATACTTTAAGGGGCCCAAATCTTTAATCTCAAACTGTTGAGCCAAGTAGGTCTCCAACCTAGCTATCTCAGCCTTATCATCTCCAGTCACTACAATATCATCAACATAGACAACAAGGCTATGATGGTACCATGACCTCGCCGGGTAAATAAAGTGTGGGCAGCTTGGCTCTGGGAATACCCATTTTTCAAAATGGCTTGTCTAAACCTCTCAAACCAAGCCTTCGGGGACTGCTTGAGACCATAGAGTGCCTTCTTGAGTAAACACACTTTCCCTTCAGCTGAAAGACACTTGAAGCCAGGTGGAGTCTGCATGTACACTTCCTCTTCTAGATCACCATAGAGGAAAGCGTTCTTCACATCCAACTGATACAATGTCCAATCAAAGAGAAGCTAGATCAAGGGGATGTAATGGTTGCGGGGAGGATTACTTCGTCAAAACATGTAGAAATTGATCGTCACTTCATCAAAGAGAAGTTAGATCAAGGGGTTGTTTATGTTTTGTTTGTTAAGTCTGGAGATCAGTTAGCTGAAGTGTTACTAAGGGTCTTAGTTGTAAGCTGTTTCACCTGATTGTATCCAAGTTGGGCATGTGTGATATCTATGCACCAACTTGAGGGGGAGTGTTGTAATATGGGTGTAATAGGGAATAAGGGTATAATTGGTATTTTATCTTAGAATATTCTAGGTTTGTTTTCTTCTATTATAAAAAAAGGAGAATGTTGTCATAATGAACACAAGCCATAATTTTTTTCCAAAGATTTCCAACAAATATTAATTCTCTGAAGAAAGTAAATTGTTTACTAGGGTAAATTTGACTATGACATATAGAGCAACCAACTGAATTCATTAGTATATTGAAACAAGCCAATTACATTTCTGGACTTGGATGGAAGCTTTGTAAAACTTCTTAACTGCATTTATACATTAGTATATTGGATCTGGAAGAGCCTACATCAAGAAAGAGTAGGAAGGAAGATTACCGTCCAACTCTCTATTGTTCCCTCTCGGGCATTTATTCTTATATCCCAGAAATGCTGCTTGCTGACTCTGATTGTATCCCCAAGACATTCACTGTGTAATGAAGTATCTACCATTTTGATAACCTGGAAAGCATGTTCATTTCAAAATTGAATGAAAATTTCCTGATTATTCAAAGACACCGTCAAGGTTAACTGATGAGGGATAAGGAAGAACATACATGAGGAAGAGATTTTCTTTTCGGCGGCAACTGGATTTGTGTGGAAGCAAGAACATGACCTGCTTCGACCCAGCGAGTGGATTTTGATAGTTTTGTGGTTACTGTCAAAAATAATTCAGCTGCAGATGACGATGCCCATAGAGAAGACCATGGAGCCAATTCCCATTCAATATGACAACTGCTCTGTGGTTCCATTGTTGGGAGAGAGAGTAACCCAGTTCCGATGATAGATCCATCACCATGGACAATCCAGCAAAACTCCAAATCTCGTGTTGTTTCAAAAAAATTAGTGTTTGTTATCTGCAGTGTTTCACTCCAACATTCAGCACAAAAGCAATCAAGAAATCAGAACAGCATTAAATTAGGAGAAGTCCCACACAATTGAGTCATATATTAGAGTACCTGAATTATTTTTTCTCTGAATGAAACCTTTATTGGCTGATAGACATACTTCACTTCTGAAAACCATAATGAAAGTAAATGACTACTTAATTCAGAAAGTATCAGTTCAGACTTCAGACACCATTTCCAAACACATGCATACAAAAGCACATATATGGGTTGCAACTTGGTTGGGCTCCCCAACACTGTTTCTGAACCAACCAGCATTTAGCTCAGATCTGGTTGGATTGTGAATGTTTAAATCGAGTGCTGGAATATCACAACAGATAAAATAGGCATCATCTCTATTTGTGCTTGGCTGAGGCCTTGGGAAAACACAGATAAAATGGAGTTATGGAAAGACACACATACACAAAGATAAAATGCACAGACACACACACACACACACACACACACACGGAAAGAGTTATTCGGGTTGATAAATTAGATTATTTTCTCCAGGTGACCTCTCTGATTTCACAATGTTAACCATGTGGAGGACGCTGAATTGTCCAACCCAAAAGCTTAGACTATCAGGTTGAGAGGCACAACAGGTATATGAAGGCATCCAAGGTCCTAGAGTTTTCTAATGTGGGATTGTTCCCGACACTCCCCCTCATGGGTTGCCCCTATTTTGAATGGCAGTACACATGGCATGTGTCGCCCTATTTTGGGTGACTGTACACAGGTGTGTTCTAAACATAGTGGCCTGGTGGCTCTGAGCCAAGTTCAAGTGTCTAACCCAAAACTTAAGCTATTAAGGGTCTTTTTGGTATCATTGGTTATTTTTTCATGTGTTTGGTATCATTTTTGAAACTTGTTTTTATTTAAAATAAATGAAAACACACCCAAAATCATAATAGACTCAAGAGTCTATTATGGATTACGGCCAAAAGCGTTTTTCCTTCATTTTGTCGCTCAAGTTTAATGAGCACGAGCTCATAAGACCCAAATATGAGCGGTAAAATAAACATTTGCTTTTATTTTTAGAAAGGCAAGCCCCCTCCTGCAAGCGTTAACCACCGTTGCAAACACCGCCACTGCCATTGGTGCCTCGCCATCACAAATCGCCCCTGCCATTACACACTGGCTGCCGTCATCGCTCAGCTCCAATCACCGACCATTGCAAGTGAGATGGTGCTGGAAAATTTTCTCCTCTCAACTCACCGCCCCAACCTATCCTCAGCAGCCGCTCTATGTACTTGCGAAAGAGATGACGACAAAGAAGACGAACTTCATAAGTTCATAACCCGTCAGATGAATTTGAGACCCAATCACCCAATTAAGATTTGGAAATCGTCTTTGCCTTTCTCCTCTCCCAAGCGCCAACTCCAAATATTCCCCAGTAGTAACGATTATGAAATGAAACGAAGCATAAGCATCATTATCATCAACAGGATAAGGGAGAGAGTGGAAATCACAGGTGAATTCAGCTTTCAGGCAGCCCTGTTCTTCCTCCCAACGCACTGCCCAACCCCCGTTCTTCCTCTGCAACCTGCTGCTTATATCTCCCATGCCTTTGTTGGGGGATGAGTTCTGGCCCTCTTTCTGCGGCCCCAATGCGGAATCTCCATGACTTGGGTCCATTTGTTCAAAAATATTATAAATATTATTTACACATAGGTAGTTACCAAAATTATTTTTCATTCTACAATCTATTGTGTTTAGTAGTTACCAAACAGTTTTTATTCTTTGATCAAAATGGTTTTCAGTAATGATTTTTTTTTTTATATAGGCCAAAAACAAGATGAAAAATGATACCAAAAAGACCCTAAGTGAAGAGGTCAAACTGGTATAAACTATAAAGGCATCCAAAGTCCCAAAGTTTTCCAATGTGGGATTATTCCCAACATAGGTAAGGAATTTTCGATATGAATCAGTCGTATTGGGCAGATATGTATCTAAATGGTATGTATCGGGCTGAAACGTATCGGAAATGACACTTACAGTACGAGACGTCGTGATACTAAACATAAGAAATAAAAAGGTGTCTCTGGTCATATCAACCTGAGACACCTAGACATATTGAGGATTTCTGCAACTCACAGGCAGAACCAACTTCTTACTGACAGCAGCGGCCACTACCACCACTGCGTCGGAGGCAGCGATATCAGCCACTGTGCGCATCCCATCAACAAACTCGGGTGCCCAGAGTTGGCCTTCTCGACGAAATCGATTGCGCCCCACCTCTCTCTATCCCACCAGCCACCACCCCATCCCTGCTCATCTCTTCATGTTTCATGAGGCAAACATTCACTCAAAAGGGTGGTCCAGCCATTTCAACATCGACTAAAGAAATGTGGTGCACATGCTGAAAATCCCCACCGACCAAATTGAAAAATAGAAAAGAGGTGTGTGTGGGAAGGGGAAGACTCCAATGTTGGACACAAAATCTGTCCCATCCCCCCACCCTTTTGGAGAGAGAGAGAGACCCAAAGTGGGACATGATGGTGCGATCAACAATGGCTTGGGAGATGGTGAGGAAAGAGGAGGCCTCCATGGTTTATTATGCTTTAAAGGAAAGAGCATGAGTAAATATTCCTGTGGTCTGTCCACCCATGGAAGTTTTTATATATTGACCACCTTCTGTGCCACATGGAAGGATGCTTTGGCAAATCTAACTGTTTAAAAGGAAGGGCACAGTTTAGATTGGTTCATATCAATTTTCACAACAAAACTCAATCACTTACCATGCATGTATTGGCATCATTCTTTTCTGTATTTAGCCATCCATTTGTTTTTTTTTTTTTTTTTAAATGTAATGAATCTTCAAAGCTTTATATCACCACATGGCCAACTTTGATTGAGTTCAAAACTGACAAATAATCAGGGTATCATGGGGCATTCTTGTACACAACATTTGGGTCTAACTGATCTGCCCTGTGTACTGCCATTCATTAGGTCTGATCACCTAACAACATATGGTCAGACCTGATTCCTGCTCTATTTATGATGTTTTATGCTTCAACATAGTTTTTTTGCATGGATTATAAGCATATCCATGCGTTTCTTAAGGGTTTCTATGCGTATCTTTAGTGTATTTTGTGTTTCTTGGCATCTCTCCGATATGTCTCCAATATGTCTCTTAAAATCATCTTCCCGATATGCTGATCAATACTGATACTTTACACCTTGAACAGAGGACTGATTTGGCCAATCCAATGTCCATTAGTTATAGAAGCTGCAGAAAGGCCAGATGTAAAGCTTTGTAGTCTACCTCAGTTATATGGCTACAACTATTGGACTTTTACCCTTGTAATAACAGAGCTTAAACTTTTAAATTCTGAAATGGTTGGAAGAGAGGGTTTTATCTTGCCATATCGACAGGTGGTTGTGGGATGAAATTTAGAAGGTGAAGTGGCCACATGTGGACCCCTTATGCAGCCAACTGTGCTACCATATTGTAGAACCCTTGATCATCTCGTTACTAGGTGACTCACTTGACAAGCACAACCCCACACGTAACACAAATACAAGCAGTCCAGCACAAACACAACTAAGGAAACAAGCACGTGTTGCATGCAAAAACATAATATTATGTTACTTGCAATCAAAGCTCTTGAATAGTTCTTATGATCATTATCAGCAGTAACAATTGTATGTATGCATTATTACTATTATTTGTAATTAATAATAATGATAATAACAACAACAATAATAATAACAATGGCAGACTATTACTAAACTTTTAGACTATGTTCCAGTAGATATAAACTACTGCAGATAGCTGTTTCGGACCTCTTTATTTTTTTTGATAAAGTTTTTGGACCTCTTCACCATAACAGCAAACGGACGCTTTTACTGTCCATCTGTGTGTTTCACCAACCTTGGTATAGTTGTCACAGCGTCTGGGGGCCTGGATGCATAGGGGATGTCTTGACAGCTATGAACCTCAGAAAACTTTTGATTGTGTGGAGAGAGAGAGAGAGAGAGAGAGAGAGAGAATGGTTTTACAATCACTGAAAATGAATTAGTGGAGGTCTAATGTAAGGCTAGAACCAGAATAGGTCTAATCCCAGGCAGGATCAAATTAGAAAATCTCCAAAGAACAAGGAAGAGAACAATGGGATCTCAAAATTGGTTGGAGAAGAATGATGAGATCTCAAAAGATAACCAAAAGAAAGAATCCCACAAAATTAATAACCTGTTGAAACAGCAATGATCTTGATATGGTAATCTTCAAAAAGTCGATGTGACAATCAGTTGAAAGAAATCCCAGTAGCTTGTAGCACTCTTGAACTCAATTGACTGAAATTAGGGTTTGGAATAAAGAACTGATGGAAGGGGATGGGGGAAGGGGGAAGGGAATGAGCATCTCACCCTAGGCCTCTCGCCTATCCTATCCCAGGATATCAACATTGCATAAGCACCTTTTCTATTCATTCAAATTCGTGTACAATGCTGGCCTCTCTTACAAACTTATATAAAAGACTCAAAAATAGACTTAGACAATAAAAAGGAAAGGCTTAACCCAACCCTTAACAAATAAGGTATCCTAAATTGACTAGGAAAGTGAAATAATAAAGAAAACAGACTCAAAATAGGACTCTAACTAAACTAATAAAGTAAATCCTGTTTTCCTAGTTTCTACCCATATTTTAGGTTCATTAAATTAGCCAATTACAAAGGAAAGGCATAGAATAAGGCCCAATACATACATAGCCCATCCCAAGGCTTATTTTAAATAAAATAAGCCCTCTAAGTGACTTATCTACATCAAGGTCCACAATCACCTGCTGCTTGATCGTCAACATGAAACACAAAATAAATTTATGTATTGTAAGAATATTCTTATTAGGAGCTTCAACTTGATTTTTCACCCATCCCAAGGCTTATTTTAAATAAAATAAGCCCTCTAAGTGACTTATCTACTTCAAGGTCCACAATCACTTGCTCCTTGATCGTCAACATGAAACACATAAAATAAATTTATGTATCATAAGAATATTCTTATTAGGAGCTTCAACTTGATCTTGTTGGGCCCTGATATGGTAAATTTCAAGCCAGCAGCAATTGCTACATGGCAAAATAGTGCCATGGTCTATGGGCATAAATACAAAAAGAAAAAGAAAAAGCTGGCAGTTATTATATGAAAAGAAAATCCATGATGGGGAAGCAGCTTATAGGTGACTAAGAGAACTGGACATGTTGCCAATCCAAAATTCTCTTCCATGTGATGGATGGTCTGAATTGGTAATTATTTATAGAGACTTAAAGAACTTGTCCCCTACAATATTCTTGTCCAGCAAACCTCCCTCTCTCCCTCTTGGTGGTTGAGGGTCTAATTTGGGATTAGAGATATTGAAGGATAATATTGAATTCTGTAGGATTTGATACTGTGGGTTGTGTTGATGATGAAAGAAAGGTTTGGATGATGTTGACCTAGTGAAAATAATATGTGGAGGTGGTCATGATCTACCATTTCCACATCGAGGGGAATGGAATAGAGAAAGCCTATGAATGTGTCCAGGTTTGATGTGTCCCATAATGATTGTTCCATTCCTAGGATTGGGCTTGGGCAGTCCACTCAACCCAACATGACCGAAGAATTGCAACACACACATACAGAAATTCTTGTATGAGAAATTTAGATAGCATTTAAGTTACCTTCTAGTGCAGGGTGAGGAGTTCGATCCGGCCATGTAAGACCATTCAAACAGAAATTCAAGTCATTAGGGGTATCCCCAAAATCACCTCCATACGCCCAGTGCTTGGTACCATCACCACTGTCCTTCAGCAATCCCTATATACAAGTAGCAAAGACCAAAACTCACTAATAAACCCAACATAGAATTTCTAAAATTTAGAGCACGTTCCAGGAAGAATTTCCACTACCAAGGCATTCTTGGATGGATTTCAATGCTAAAAAAATACATTCACATAAAACACATACACACGAGCACGGAGATGCATATACATACACAAAAGAGAAGATGAAAAAAAAGGAGAGCAAAGTGTTCAACATAGGCCTATTGCATTGTGAGCCACATACATCCAGCATATTGCAATACATTCCACACAATTACAATTTAACATATTTCCAGTGAGCATTCAGATCATTGTTAAACAAAGCACTTGAACAGAGGCACCAAGGGTAAAAACTGTTAAACAGTTTCCACTTTACTAGTACATCTGATTGTAAAAGAAGCACTTGAGAAGTAGCACAAAGGGGAAACATTTATCATGCGGTTTCCAGTTTGGTTGTGCAACTCATAGTAAACATAATACATTATTTATAGGTTAGAAAATAACTAATTATTATATGGGATAATGGTATTTCACACCTGAAGAAAGCCTATGAAGAGTCCCTAGAGATTTAATCCGGCATGTTCTTGTGAAGAGAGGGTGTCGAGTAAATAGCTAGATGTAATTAAAGATATGTATAGGGGTCTGGTGACTACTGTAAGATCTGTGGCAGGCCAGGGCAAAGAATTCCCAATTACGGCTGGGTTACATCAAGGATCAGCCCTAAGCCCTTATTTGTTTGTGCTTATCATGGATGAATTAACCAAGAACATCCAAGATGAGGTACCATGGTGTATGCTCTTCGCCGATGATATCTTTTTGGTGGATGAGACAAAAGCAGGGATTAACACTAAATTAGAGATGTGGAGATCGACCTTGGAAACAAGAGGCTTTAAGATTAGTAGATCAAAGACGGAGTATATGATGTGTAACTTCAGTCACACTATGATGGATGATGGTATGGTGAAAATTGAGGAGAAAGAGATGCCGCCAAGTGACTATTTCAAATATCTGAGGTCTATCATACACAAAGAAGGTGGCATAGATGATGATGTTTTACAAAGAATTAAGGTAGGATGGATGAAGTGGAGAGGTGCAACCGGATTATTGTGAGTTCGGAATCAGAGTTGAGAGAATGATTTGACTTGTCACTAATGATAGAGGTTCTCTTTATTTATTATGATATTACAATCCCAAGAGGGTAAAAAAGGAAAAATATTATAAAACCCTAATGTAAAGTGATAAGATGCTAATCCCACGGATCTCCACATTGTGTGACTGATAAATTCCTTTAAAGCTTAAAGGAAAGTTCTACAGGACTGTTGTCCGACCTGCTATGACGTATGGGACAAAATGTTGGGTAGTTAAGAAGTGCCATATAGCGAAGCTATGTGTCACAGAGATGGGGATGTTAAGATGGATGTGTGGGCAAAACTAGGAAGGCTAAAGTGAGCAACGAAGGTATTAGAGCTGATGTGTAATGTAGTCCTAGATAGGTAGAAGACCTACTAGGAGCCAGGTAGAGCAAACCCTCACAAAAAGGTGCTGGCCGATCGGGGCAGATTGGGGTATTTTAGGTCAAATCTAGGGTTAGGTTTATGAGAATAGGTTGAATCTTATATGGTTTTAATGGGCAGGTCTAGGAGAAACTAATAGGGTAGGTTTGAACATGGTTTAAACAAAAATAAAAAAATTACAGAAATTAGGGTTAGGATTTTGGGTTTGGGTTTTAGAATTTAGGTTAAAACTAGGGTTTAAACTGGGAATTAGGGCAAGGGGATAAGGTTGAGTGTTAGGGGCAATGGGAAGGGTACTTGGCTGTAATATGGTATAGTTCTGATGGCTGACTTGGGCTATACAGAATTTAGGGTTTTTTTGGGTTCTACAGAGACAAGACAAATTAGGGTTTGAGTGGTTGGATGGGGCTGCAACTTAGGTCGAGTGAAGGAGGTGATGAGAGGGGGCTGTGGTTGAAATTTGGTTGGGATTGGATGGAGGAACAAGGTTGGGCAGAATTTAGAACAATTAGGGTTTATGGGGATCAATGGGTTTTTAATGGAGGAGACAATGTGGACCGATTAGGGCAGGTGGGGCTTGGGTTGGAGGGTTAAGAAGAAGAGGGGAATGCTGAAACAGTAAATAACTTACTGGTTTAAGGAAATCTTCAATGGCAGCAACCTTGAAGACAGCTTTGAAGATGAACCTCCCGATCTACAAGATGCAAGGAGTCACTGGAGATCCACCAGCCCTTCAACCTTGATATGACTCACAAGGGGGGTCTTGATATGACTCACAAGACAATCTCAGAAGAGAGAAACAGCAGCAGAAATAGCCAGTAGCACAAAAACGAATTTTTTTTTAAAACTTTAATTGGTGGGGGAGCCTCTCCCATGATTTCTATTAATGAGGGCCTAAGGGCCACAATCCTAATACAATTTAAAATCCTCTCTCTTCCAAAAACGTGGAAGGAGTCTGATTTAATGAAATAAATCAAAGTTAAAAGTCCTAACTATCCCTATTAACTTAAAACACTTAAAACTCTTAAACTAAGAAGATTCCTCATCAACCAATAGGATATAAGATCCTAATAGCCAATAGGAACACTTCACTTAAATTAGACCAACTCAAATTTAACCAATTGGATACAACCAATTTGAACCGGTACAATTAAAGACATAACAATAAAACTAAGAATAGAACTGCAATAAGCTAAGTATAAACTAGTCTAAGGCTCCTACTAAAACCCTATGATCAGGGGGGCTTCTTCAGTTCATGGAGGCTTGGATCTGCATCAATGTGGGAGTTGCCCCGATCAGCGACAGGCTCCGAGAATGTCGTGTGAGGTGGTTTGGCCATGTGCAATGGAGGCCTAGGGACGCACCAATAAGGAGGAGTGATCTGATTCCGATTGAAGGAGCTAAAAGGGCTAGGGGCAGGCCTAACATGACCATAGGTGAGGTTGTGAAGAATGACATGCATAGTCTGGGTCTTGTGCCAAGTATGACCTCAGATTGAGCCTATTGGAGGGCAAGGATCCACATTGTCGACACTATGTAACTGAGATTTTCCTAATTTCCTGAACTATCCTCTTTCCTCTTTCTTTTTTCATTTTCCATTTCTCACCTTTCTTATCTCATTTTTTCTTTTTTAATCTTCATTCCTCTTACTTTCCTTAACCTTTGTGAGGACCTCAGTTTTTCCCTACTATGTTTTGAAAGGATTCATCTAGCCGACCCTATTCAGTTGGGATAAGGTTGAGTTGTTGTTGTTGTTGTTGTTGTTGTTGTTGTTGTTGTTATTGTTGTTGTTGTTGTATAATGGTATTTCATGTTCTATTAGGGAAAGGCTCATTACATGACCCTAAATATCTGCCACTTGAGAGCTTATTTGGAATTCAAGTTCTATGGATATATATTCCGCATCACCATCAATACATTTTCCTCCATGATGACGTCAAGCCCTGAACGTCTCTTTGCAACATCTTAGAGGCAATGTCTCTCTTGCACACTCTTTGCAACATGCTCTCTTGCATACTATTCCCCCGCCCCCCAAATCCCCCACTTGGTAGTGCTGCAACAGAAGGAAAGGCGCAGCTTACAACTCCTTCTCCTGTGCTGATTGTCGAGTGACGGAGGGTTCGATGGTGGTCGTTCGTGTGAATTCCAACAGTCTGCACGGTTAAGGTAGGCTAAGGTACCCCTAATTCTTCCCAGTTCCCTAGCCTAAACTTTCTATTCCTGATTCTTCCCAGATCTCACACCTATACTTTTCACCTACCCACAACTCGGAGACAAGTAGAGTTTGATATTTCGATTTTGCTAAACAAACTAGAGCTACTTTTCCTATTTCTGACAAAAGAAGTTTAGTTCCTTTTTGTTTGATTCATTCGGATGTGTGGGGCCCTGCCCGTTGTGTGTCAACATCTGGGTTTCATTGGTTTGTTACTTTCAGTGATTGCTTTAGTCGGACCACATGGGTTTATTTGATGAATCAGAAGACTGATGTATTTACTTGCTTCCAATTATTCCATAAAATAGAGGAAAATCAATTTGCTGCCCGAGTGAAGATTGTCCGCACTAACAATGGGAAGGAGTACATGGGCGGCCGTCTTCGTACCTACTTTGACACTCATGGGATTATACATCAGACCTCGTGTGTTGACACACAGGCCCAAAAAGATGCTGCTGAGCGAAAAATCCGCCATCTCTTGGAGGTTGCTTGCTCCTCATGTTTACCATGAATGTCCCTCCACGGTTTTGGGGAGATGCTGTACTTGCTGCCTCCTATCTCATTAATCGACTACCTACTCGGGTCTTGGATGCTCGCTGCCCTCTTGAAGTCCTTCTGGGTACTTCAACCTTTGTTGTACCTCCAAAGGTGTTTGGGTGTGTTGTTTTTGCACGCAATCATCACCACATTGGTAAATTTGATCCTCAAGGTCTACGGTGTGTTTTCTTAGGGTATTTTGCAACTCAGAAGGGGGATAAGTGCTACCATCCCCCCACACGGCGGATGTTTGTTACAATGGAAGTTGTTTTTCATGAATCTGAGGTCTATTTTTCACCCACTACACCTCTTCAGGGGGAGCCTAGGAGTGAAGAGGCGTCTCCTCTCATTGAGCCATTGGAGGTTGAGATTCTAACTATTGAAGAATCATCTACAGAAATAGAGCTTCAAGAAGGGATCACTGGGCAGGAACAAGATCAGGGGGAGCTTCAGGAGCAGCCTATTGTTTAGGGGGAGACTGGAAAATACCCTTCCTTCAATGAAACATTTGCCAGAGGAACATGGCACAAAAAGACTACCACCACTGACCCACCTCCACCTGTACTATTGGCTCCAAGTTCTACTCAACCTACTCCAAACTCTGGTTAGCCTGTCTATAATCCTAGTCTTGAGTTACCTATTGCTATTAGGAAACCTAAAAGGAGTTGTACTCAACATCCCATCTCTAATTTGTGTCTTATGATTCTCTATCTCCTTCATTTCAAGCATTTATTTCCTCCCTATCCTCTGTTTCTATTCCTCACTCTTGGCAGGAGGCTATTGCCGAATAGAAGTGGAAAGAAGCAATGAAAGAGGAGATGGATGCTCTGGGAAAGAACAAAACCGGGGAATTGACATATCTTCCACCTGGGAAAAAACTAGTTGGCTGTAAATGGGTCTTTGCTATTAAGCAGAAGGCAGATGGGTCTATTGAGAGGTACAAGGCCAGATTAGTTGCAGAAGGGTTCACATAAACCCACGACATTGATTACCAAGAGACATTTGCCCCAGTTGCAAAGATGAATACAGTTAGAGTGATAATCTCCTGTGCTGTTAACCAAGGCTGGGAACTTCAGCAACTAGACGTAAAGAATGCCTTCCTCCATGGTGATCTTAAAGAGGAAGTCTACATGGAGATTCCACCTGGGTTTGCTACTTCAAAGACTAGGGAAAAAGTTTGTCATCTGAAGAAAGCATTGTATGGCTTGAAGCAATCACCAAGAGCTTGGTTTGGGAGATTTCACAAAGCTATGGTGTCAAACGGCTACAAGCAGAGTAATGCTGATCACACATTATTTATAAAGTGGGGGCAGCATGTCACAATGTTGATTGTCTATGTAGATGACATTGTGATCACTGGAAGTGATATTGAAGAAGTGAAGAAGTTAAAGTACCTGGGGACTGAATTTGAAGTAAAAGATCTAGGGAGACTTAGATATTTCTTGGGAATTCAGGTTGCCCACTCAGCACGTGGCATCTCTCTATTTCAATGAAAATATACCTTTGATCTGCTCAGTGAAACGGGAATGCTAGGATGTAAGCCTGTAGACACATCACTGGAGCCTAACACTCATCTGAAAAGCAAGGAAGGAGATCCAGTTGATAAAGGCAGCTACCAGAGATTAGTTGGTCGCTTGATATACTTATCTCATACCCGACCGGACATAGCATTTGTCGTGACCTTGGTCAGTCAATATATGCATGACCCTCCTCTTCTCATTTGGAAGCTCCCTACAGAATTTTGAGGTATTTGAAGTCTTCACTTGGAAAATGAATTCTGTATTCTCCTCACAGCCATACTCGAGTAGAAGCATATACGGATGCTGATTGGGCTGGTTGCCCTGATGACAGGAGGTCTACATCAGGGTATTGTACCTTTGTTGGAGGGAACTTAGTCATTTGGAGAAGCAAGAAGCAATCTGTTGTTGCTTGATCAAGTGCTGAAGCTGAATTCAGGGCCGTGGCACATGGAGTTTGTGAGTTACTATGATTAAAAGGTCTTCTATAGGACCTATACCTTTCCACAACTCTTCCTATGCATCTCTACTGTGATAGCAAATCTGCCATTAGTATAGCACACAACCAAGTCCAGCATGACCGTACCAAACAAGTGGAGGTTGATAGGCACTTCATCAAGGAAAAGCTGAAGCAAGGAGTTGTATGTGTTCCATTTGTTCAGTCCAGTGATCAACTAGCAGATGTCCTTACTAAAAGTCTTTGTTATAAGTCTTTTTCTTTTGTAATTAGCAAGTTGGGCATGCATGATATATATGCACCAACTTGAGGGGGAGGGGTCGAATGTTCACGGATTACCCATTGACCAGTGACCCGGACCCGGATACATTAAAGTGTCCAGGTTCACTATGCACATGTTGCACAAGTGATTTGACTAGGATTTTATTTCCTTTATTATAATGATCTCTGATTATAAATAAAGAGGTTGTGGGCACATTGTTCACAAGCCATTATTCATGAAATTCATCAATAAGTTTGTAAGGGAGGTTAGCATTGTACACGAATTTGATTAATGAATATTGGCTTGAGCCTTTGTGAAAATCCTGAGATAGGATGAGTGAGATACCCAGGATGAGATAACCAACCCCAACCTTCCCCCATCCCCTAATTTTGTTCAAATCGATCTCAAGAGTGCTACAAGATGATGGGATTTCTTCAACTGATTGTCACATCGATTTCTTGAAGATTACCACATCAAGATCATTGGTGCTTCAACAGGTTATTAATTTTGTGGGATTCTTTCTTTTGATTATCTTTTGAGATCTCATCATTCTTCTCCAACCAATTTTGAGATCCCATTGTTCTCTTTGGGATTCCATTGCTTTCTTTCTTGTTCTTCGGAGATTTTTTTATTTCATCTTGCCTGGGATTAGACCTATTCTGGTTCTAGTCTTACAATAACATGCCATTTTAGTGGGTCATTCATGGCTTAAAGCCGACAAGGTTTCCTCGATTCTGAAGCAAATTTATGTACTTCAATACCCTCTCATCTACAACAAACTAATGTCTTGGAAGGGCTGCAACGTGATAGCTCTTTAAATCCGATCAAAGCAACATCAACAGTGCAGGCACAAAAGGAGTTGGAAGAGCTCAAACAAGATGAAGAACTTTCTGTTTCTATTGAGCTTACTGAGGATGTTCAGTCTCTTCAAGCAAAAAACGAGCTTGTGAAAGATCTTATTGCAACGAAAGTTATTCTATATCATAAGTTCGTTCTTCCTCACAACTTTCAAGGTACGGACATTCGATCGAAGCTTCATATTTTGGATTTGTTCTAATTGCAGACAAGGAGCTGTAGGTACCCATTATAATGTTCTTATTCTTACCCTTCTACAAAACTTGAGGGAGAGTTTAACTGAGGGGGAATTGATGCAGTAGTGATTCAATATTCTACTAGAAAGGAGGAAAAAACCAGTTCATGCTGGCTGGTCTGGTTAAATTCTGAACCCTCTGGTTTAGGCTTAGCATGTATATTGTTCATGTGTTACTGTTCAAGCCAGATTCTGTTTGAATTCTATTTCCTTATTTTTATCATTAGGGGAATGTTTTCCTTCACCATATGTGAAGCCGTACAGTGATCAGTGGCCATAAATATCTGGCCCCCTATTTACGAACGGTCAAAATTACCCTCCACCATGGAACAAGAACTCGTGAGATCTCGCAAATATCTAGCTATTTTAAAAGCTCAAGATGAGATGAAGGTCGAAATCCCATTTTACCCCAACTCGGTCGGACCGAGATTTCGACCCAAACACCATTATATGAGTACCAGATCTCGAGCGAGAGGCGAGATCTCGGTGGTTTTGGTCATCTTGGTGGGAAATCTTGGTATACAGACACCTATTTATGCAAACCTTGGTATACAGACACTTATTTTTGCCAGAAACCAGGACAGACACTTATTTATGCCTAATATCATTTAAGTAAATGTTTTTGTATTTAGGCACAAATTAGTGTTTGTCCTGGTTTCTAGCATAACTATGTCCTGGTTTCCCACTAAGTGAAACTCCTATTTGGACTTTGATTTTTCAAAATCTGATAGTGCCATTGTGTTTAAATGGCCCAAAATAGGCTGTATACCAACTTTCATGACCAAACTAGGTCTAAAACCCACCGAAACCAGCCATTGAGTTTAAAAAAAAAAAAAACAATACCCCAACTCGTCGACGGCGAGATCTCGACCCAACTCGCTTTTTGGCTAGGTCGAAACCTATACTAGAGACGAGTTCTTGAACCATGCCCTCCACTGTTGCGTGATACCCTATCAACGCCATTGGAAGGCCTCGATCAGGGATTCTCCCTCGACCATGGCTGAAGGAAAACTCGGTCTTTATTATTATATTATAATAGTTGGGTTGGATTAGATTCCTATAAATCCAGTCTTGTTTCGGTCAATTTGCTTTAGTTAGTTTTGTTTTTTATTTGTTTCTATTATTAAAAGAAACTTCTATTTTCAGTTTATAGTCAGTTTAGGAAACCTCTCATACTGTTTTGATTGAGAGATTGGGGCAATCTTTGTTTCTATTTTTATTTTCTGCTTTGAGTCTCCATAAATTTATTAAGGCAAATGGCCAAACCAAATGATTTGATGAGTTAAGGTTTAATTTTAACAAGAGGTCGGTGCCTCTCCTTTCTCTCCTCTCTCATCTTCTTCTAAAGTACTGTTCACATTACTGTTCACAGTCCCGCAACAACTGCTTTATCTTTTCATTCTTTTTTTTCTTATTCTCTCTCTTAACCCACCAAAAGCTGATCCTTCTTTTGATCTGTCAAGGTATATCTCATATTGGTTTTAAAGTGTCCAAGGGACTTAATGTTTTCCAATGAAGGATACGCAAGATAAGCTAAATTGTTGACAAATAAGAAGTTGGATGATTGACATGATTGATATCCATCATCCACCATACGTTGGAATCTGTATTCACCTGATCAACCCAATCCCAAATAAAACCTCCTTGAAGACCAACTGTGCTATCAATAGCTTCCCAATATTCATGAATATTTCCATTGCTATTTCCCATTGAATGAGAGTACCTGCAATAAGCATGTAAACACAGTAGTACTAAGAAGATCACTAAAAGAGTATATTGTCATTTTTTTGTAAATCACGAAACTAGTGAGCATACTCGCATAAAATCAGTGGACGAGTTTCTGTTGGATCATTTGCAATCTTCACTATGTCCCAAACACGCATGTACATGGGGCACACAATGTCTGTTGATGGCGTTCTGGATCCACCTCCTTCATAGTGTATTACCCTTGATGGATCCTTTCCTCGGATCCAACCTGAAATCATTATGATAATAAAATGGAGACCAGTTAAATACTATATCTGCTATTCTTTTCTTCTTTTGGAGAGGAGAGGTTGGGTGGGGTGGGAAATTCCTCTTTTTTTTTTTGTTTTGGGGGAGGTGTAGGGAGGGAATGGGATGTAGGTTGTCTTTTAGGTTCTGTTGGATACTTGGGGGTTAGTGTTTTAGGATGGAGTGGTTCTTCTCTCTTGACAACTCTATTGGGGGTTTGTTTTCTTGTTTACTCATATATATATATATATATACATATTTCTGCTGTTTCTTATGCGTCTATCAAAGGAGGGAAGGCGAAGAAATCAAAATGACTTGTAACAGAAAAAATATTATACCCGATAAAGCAGAATGGTTAGGTCCATATCCAGCTTCATTCCCCAAGGACCAAGATATAATGCATGCATGATTTTTGTCCCTCTCCACCATGCCTATCACTCGGTCTAGCATAGAAGAAGCCCAACTTGGCTCTAATGTAGGATGCTTTATATGTCCAGAAAGATCAAAACCATGGGTCTCGATATTGGCTTCATCTATCATGTAGACCCCAAACAAATCACACAATTCATACCACCGTGGATGTTGGGGATAGTGGCTGTTTCTCACGGCATTGATATTGTTCTGCTTCATCAAAACCAAATCCTACAGATAGAGAAGAAGACATGGTATATTACCAGAGACGAAGAGGAAATGGAAATCTTGGTGAGATGTTCTACAGATGAATTACTCCAAGCTGAACTATAGAAGAAAAAAAAAAAGAGAAACTGAAAATCACCTTAACCATGCAGGATTCCAAGTTTGTTTTCCCTAGACGTGGGTGATGTTCATGTCTGTTGACCCCTCGTATTATAACTGGATTGCCATTAAATAGTAGCTGTTTTGGGGCTAGCGATATTTGCCGTATCCCTACTTGACATGATTCACAGTCAACCAACTGGCTTGATGCATCTTTAAGGACAATAACAAGAGTGTACAGGTTTGGCTGTAAATGGTTAACATGCAAATCTTAGGATACTAGAAAATAATAAGTTCTGAAAATAACAAAACAAATGAATGGATCAAAAAGTGAAATACAAAATGCCATAACATTTTACAAAATCAGAAAGAAAGGACTCCCATATACAGAACATATCGAAGTACGAGGAATCTTCACTTTGAAAAATACATTCTACAAAATATGAAAGAAAGGTGTGATAGAGTTTCTTCCCTCACTAACAGATCCAACATATTTTCTATTAATATCCAAAAGGCAGCTTCTTCTTTCTCTAAAAATTGGCAAGTAGTCAATTAATTAGGGTCAAGATGATCCTGTACTCATGCTAGTAGTTGCTTTCCAGGAATTTACCTCTGAATCTACAGGTCTTTAGCTAAAACTTCATATGAAATTCAATAACAAACATCCTAGTCCTCTGACCTAGAATTTAGATGAGAGCCATCTCTAAAATGATCAAATAGGCAATCATAGTGCCATTTGAGTTATGTCATCACTTAAATATTAGAATGCAACGTTTTACCTATCTGGAAACTAATATAGAAAGTGAATTTTGTGTATGGCACATGAGTTTTTCTGAGATGTGTGTAGAACGATCTGATCTAACAAATAACAGATAGGGAAAAAGGGAAAAGGGAAAAGGGAAAATGCTATGATGAGTGGACACTGATATGAGTTTCTAGTGTAGACCTGCACATAGAGTGTTGGACATGAAAAACTACCACAATCTAGAAATAGGAACTCACCTTCGTAGATATAATTTAATCAGTTATGCTTGATATGCATCTCCAAAAAAGATAAACTTAGTTGCTTCTATAAAGTGAAAGGCAAATTTGCATAGGGACAATTTGTTTCTTAGATTAGAAAAGTGTACTTTCTATTCTCTTGCCTTTTCCATATAAATAAATATATATATATATATATATATATATATATATATATATATTTATTTTTCATGATAGATAATAAACCAATTTATGCCTAAGAAATAGCTATAGTATAAGATAGTTTACTAAAACAACTGGCGAAGACCTTAACCCATAAGAAAAGGACAACATAGGATAAGGTCGCAGCTACAATGATTGTCTGCCCGCAATCAATTGATCTACTTGTGACTTAGCAGATCTCGTCCTCTAAGAAAAAGAGAAATATCATCAAGTACACAGAACTCTAGATAAGAGGAAGTTACTACCAACGTCACCTCCCTACTTTCGGCCTGGAGCCATTGAAGTACTCCTTATGTTGGGATTTTATTTGTGATGTCATGACCCAGATGTCCTTCCCTCCTATTTTCGTCCACTGGATCCAGTGCTGCATTTCCTCCCCTTTCTTCTTGGTCATTGTTAATGGTTCCTCAACTGGCTTCTTTCCTTCCAAAGTTGGGATCTGCCAAGGGTGCCCCCTCTCCCCTTTCCTCTTCTCCCTCGCCCTTGAGGTCCTCTCTAGGAGTATCCAGGCAAAAACTGATCCAACACCTCATCTCCCCCATCCCCAAGTGCAAAGGTCTCAACCTCTCCCACCTTGCCTTCGCTCTCATGATCTTCTCCAAGGGTACCCCCTCCTCTATCTCCTCCATTATGTCATCCTCACAGCTCTTCGAAAGCCTCTCTAGCCTTCGAATCAACCTCTTGAAATCCATATCTTCCTCTCAGGTGTCTCAGAATTGGATAAGGATACCCTGCTCCAGCTAACTGGATTCTCCTTAGGCTCCTTACCTGTGAAATACCTTGGTCTCCCTTTGATCCCTGCCAGACTGACTGCCCATCACTGTACCCCTATGCTGGATCTTATCCATAAAAGGCTCCAGCTCTGGAAGGGTAAACTCTTTTCCTTCGTAGGTAGGATTGAATTGATCAGATCAGTCCTTCAATCATCTTACATCTACTGGTGTGGTATCTATAAAATCCACCACCAAAGCCATGGAATCTCTCTCCTTCTCCTTCCTTTGGAAAGATAAGGAATCTTCTAAATTCCTTCTCCCGATTAATTGGAAAACCATCCGTCTCCCTAAATCTAAAGGAGGCCTTGGTATCCGCAGGATCCAGGACTATAATTGCCGGTATCCTGAAGCTAATCTGGAAAATCTCCACCAAGCATGACTCAATTTGGGTCAATTGGGTCTACTACTATCTCCTTAAACATGACTCCAACTGGACTGTCCCCCACCCTGCTGACCCCTCCTGGGTCTGGTGTAAAATTATTCTTCTCCGTCCCGTAGCCCTTTTAGCCACCTCCTCTGTGATTGCTGATGGGACCTCGCTCTCCCTTTGGCTAGATCCCTAGCATCCCTTAGGAGTCCTTTATAACCTTCTAGGTGTCCATGCAATCTATTCTTCTGGTATTCCAAAATCTGCCTCACTCTCCACAATCGTCTCCCTAGGCTCTTGGTGTCCCTCCCCTTCTCCCATGTCTCTCCGAAGTTTGGGCTTCTCCCCCCCCCCCCCCCCAACCCCTCTCTCTCGGACAAGATTAGCTCGCTCCCCTCCCCTAAAGGGGTCTTCACCTCCCTCTTTGCCTGGGACTTTGTTAGACCCCATGCCCCTGGTCCCCTGGTTCAAGTTGGTCTGGTTCAAAGGCTGCATACCCCGCCATAGCTTTAATGTTTGGAGAACCCTTAACCTTTGCCACCCTACCCAAGCATATCTCCTTCATCGACATATACCTGTCCCCCGTTCTTGTGTTCTTTGTTAGAATAGCATTGAGGACATCGATCACCTTTTTTTCTCCTGCCCCCTTGCCCTGTCCATTTAAAAAAAAGCTTTACACTCCATTTGGCCCCGAAGCAAGAGACCTCTTTCCTTCACTAGGGGATGGCAGTGGTTGGATAGGGTTTTTTCTGGTAGTTTGATCTGTAACACCGCCGGCAAGCTTGTGTTTAGGGCTGCTATATCTCACATTTGGATAGAATGGAATCTCCAAAGATTGACCTCCAACTCTCGTTCTATTGACATGATTTGGAAAGTCATCTCCTTTGATATTAGTTCCAAACTCCACATGCTTCCTCATAGACTTGTGTTAACACCCCAAGGAATAGGCACATTGTTGTATCCTGGGGATTATATTTTCCTTGTAGCCTATCCTCTTAAGGCTTGAGACTTGTATAGTTTCCCAACCCCCCTCCCCCTTTTTCCCCATTTTTTTGGGGGCTTTGGTAATGATATTTTTATTCACCAAAAAAAAAGGTACTAGAAGTATCTTACAAGGAAACTTTGAGACTTGCACACTAATCTAACTAATTTCAAAGCTAGGAAATAAAATACAAGGTTCTAGGCTGGACCAAATTAGAAAGTAAACATAACAAAGAATCTCCACTAAATCCAGCCAGTTGTTCCCCACGAACTGGTTTTGGGTGAACCAGAAAACAATCAGCCAATTGGTTCCCAGCGCAAGGCTGGTTGGCTCAGTGGGCGGTGGGTCTGGTCCACTTATGGTGGATCATGGGCCAGAACCTTATGGCTCTTGTGGCAGTACTTGTGGCCCAAGAACCTATCTACATCAACCTCTCAGTGAGTTCCTTATACAACTTGTGCAACTCAAGGTTGGTGATGTGAGAGGGTCTTATCATGGTAATGCCCCAGAATTTTGAAAGCCTAAAAGTGTTAATGATTAATTAATTATCTATAACCAGGGGTATTTTTGTAATTTTACACTTCAGGGGAAAATCTGTAAACTAATAATTATTTTTTTTTTCTTATTGCCATTGTGTGTAGAATTTAATTCTGGAAGTAATCTACTACTGAATGGCATAATGATATTTAAGAATTAAAAAGTGCTTTCGTTCTTTATTTAAATATTGTTTTAGGGATAAAGGGGAAATTGCTGAGATCTACTAGATAGCAAAAAGATTTACAAAATCGGTAGATGAAAATTATGTTTTACAAATACAAATTACAACGTTGAAAAGAATTACCAAATCCCCGTTTGAGTAAAAAGTGTTAAACGAACAACCTAAAATACCCTCATCACTGTCATTCTCTCTCCCCTCCTTTTTGTTTCTTTATTTAATTTTCCTAATATTTTATTTTTTATTGACCCACCCTTCTTCTTCCTCCTCCGACGAACACCTCCTCAACTACTCCCTTCCCCTCCCCCACAACCCCACAACCCCACCACCGCCACCCCCACCCCCACCCATCATTTCTTCCCTCCGTCACTCTCCTGCTCACTCAATTTTCCTCCTTCCCTTGCAAACCTGCCCCACCCTATTCCCTCTTGTCCCTACCCCCGCCCCTGCACAGCTTACTCCGTTCTCTCTGCAAATCCCTGTGACACTGTAGCACTAAAATCACGTAAACCGAGTTCTGACAATAATGAAACTCTCAAATTTTGTTTTCCCCTAAGACTTACCTGAAAATGATGGGTGGGAGTAGCATTAAAGCGAGATCTATTTTACAAACCGTTTCTCATTAGCTTCACCAGTCCGCGTCCAATGAAATCATTATCCTCGGAAGATCATGACCTCTTTAGCATAAGAGCTCACCAAGGAAAGAGGACAGATGTGAAGGCCGCTCAATGTCATTGGGAATTTTTCGCAATCGATTCAAATGTTATACCAGTAGGAAATATTTGAAGTGAAAACAGATATTTCCATTTCATATTACTGGAATAAGAAAAGTTGCATATCGAACAAAGACCTCCAGTTTGCATTGTTCTTCTATTTAAAACCCCAAGCAGTCCCAATTTCATCCTCAGCCAACCACCACTACCACTATCGCAAGAAAGCCTCGTTCAACACAGCTGCAGTCTGCACAAACACTTAACTCGGATCCCAACATCTTCTTCCACTTTTAAATGCTTCCTCCTACACATATTCAACTCCTTCCTCTCTCCTTCCATTTTTTAATTAAAAATACATTTTAAAAATTGAAATTAATCGATTTTCGTTATTTTCTGTTTCTTCATTAACAATTCCTTCGCCATTGTGGCAGGTTTCCACCGAATATTATTCGTCTCCAGTCAAATTGAAAGTACGGCTACTCTTTTCCTCTGTATTTTCCCACCTTTTAATTAAATAAAAATTCCTTTTCTCAGTGAATTTTGAGGGTAAAACTGTTTTTGCTGGGCTCAGCGGGGTTGGAATTGCAGGGAAGAGAAGGGGCGGCGGTGGCAGGGCAGGGAGGGAGGAGGGAGGGAAGGGGTGGATGGCGGTGGTTGTGCGGGGCTGATTTGCAAGGAGGAGGGTGGTATGGGGTTGCAGGAGAAGGGAGGATTGAGTGGTTGCAGACGTGATTGTTCATCAAAGGAAGAGGAAAGAGAAGGCCAGAGAACGAGACGAAGAAAGAAAGGTGGGGATTAATTAAAAATAAAAAGATTGAATGAAAAAACAAAAGAAAAAATAGAAGGATAATGGGGTATCATTCAACTATTTTAACTCCTATGGGGATTTAGTAAATCTTTTTAAGGTTGTAACTTGTGATTGTAAAACATAATTTACATCTACCAATTTTGTAAATCTTTTTTCTATCTAGTAGATCTAGGAAATTTCCCCTTTAATAAACAAGTGAGTATCTAGCTTAGTGGTTGAGACTTTAATTTAATCATGAGGTCTTGGGTTCTAGGTGCACAAGTGCACAACATAGTTAAATTTCTTTTATTTTTATGTCAGCCTTAGGCTGGTGGACCCCACCCTACCAAACCAACCGTGAGAAGGGGGGAAACTTCAGAATCATGGAAAGATTAGAGGGCAGAGATAAAATAGGAGTAAGTTAAAAATAAATAAATAAACAAAAAAGGGGGGATAGAAATATCATGTGTGAGAGGGAGAGAGAGAGAAACCGAGAAAGATAGGGAGAGAGTGAGAATCTCGCAAGAGAGAGAGGAAGAGGGAGAAACCGAGAGAGATGGGGAAAGAGAGTGACTTTCCGCAAGAGGGAAAGACAGAGAAAGACATAAATTGAAGGGGATCGAGAGAGGGAAGGAACTACAAAAAGAAAAAAAGAGGAAAAAAAAGAAAGAAAGAAAGAGATCGAGAGAGGAGAGAATCATAGGAAGAGAAAGGGAGAAGAAGAGGTCGTGGAAGGAGAAAGGGAGAGGGACTGCCGTCAAGAAACAGTTGCTGCTGTATTTTTTTATTTTCCCATTCCACACTAGTGTCAAAGCAAGTAAGTGATCTACGCCGTCTTTTTTTGTTTTGCCTAATGCTTCTGATGGGAACGAAACTTGGATAAATCCTGATTTTCTTTGCTACATAGGAACCTAGATTTTTTTAAAGTAATTTCTGATTTTTGCTGCATTGGAACTTACTCTGTTTGAAAGTAAATTCTGGTTTTTGCTGCATAGGAACCAAGACTGTTTTAAAGTAATTTCTAATTTTTGCTGCATTGGAACCTACTCTGTTTTAAAGTTAATTTCTGAATTTTGCTGCATTGGAACCTTCTCTGATTTAAAGTTAATTTCTGAATTTTACTGCATTGAAACCTACTCTGATTAAAAGTTAATTTCTGATTTTTGCTGCATTAGAACCTACTCTGTTTTAAAGTTAAGTACTGATTTTTGCTGCATTGGAACCTACTCTGTTTTAAAGTTAAGTTCTGGTTTTTCCTTGCATTGAAAACCATTCTGTTTTAAGATTAAAATTTCTGGTTTTTCCTTACATTGAAAACCATTCTGTTTGAAGATTATAATTCTGGTTTTTCCCTACGTTGAAAACCTATTCTGTTTTAGAGTTTTGGGATTATACTTGGGACCCAAATTGTAGGATGAGGTTTTGTTGGCCTACCAGGGGGAGAACCTCGATTTTGATTTGGGCCCATTCTGAGGTTGCTTGTTATTATGATTGAGAAACTTTCCTATTTTATTTTGGACCTTATTTTGACTCTTGAGGGAGTAGGGTGCTGGTTTGATTTGTGAATTAAGGTGATTAATAAAGAACCCCTTATAATTGCAGATAGGGACCTTTTGGAAACCGGAAACTCAGAGGGTGGGGATAACACATTTGTACACTAAGATAAGTGGATTATAGTGAGTGTACACCACGTGTATGGATATGTATGGTATGTTTGATTTGTGTTTCATATGGAATGTTTGTCAATGATGATATGCTGAATTATAGTAATTTAAATTGTATTTGTTGATGTGTGGTGAAATTGTGAAAGTGGTTTTGGGATTTTACTTGTGGATTTTTACCTGTGTTTTCACTTGGTGTAGTTTTAAAGGTGTAATTGTTAAAGAGAGTGTTTTAAAGTGTGGGTGTTCAAAAGTGATGTTAGTGGTTGTGAAAGAATGATAAGTGATGTAAATGTTGTGAAAGAGTGGTAAGTGATGTAAGAGTTTGAGGGTAAATAGACTGCCCTGTGCCGATGGAGAGTCATAGCCACTAGAGAGGTTTCCGTGGAGCCGTGGAAATCATATCCACTGTGCACAAATGAGTTGTCAGTGGTCTATAATTAGTCACAGAGTGGGTGACAACCGTAAGTGATCGTAAGTGATTGTAAGGGGGCCGTGTTCCTCTCATGTTATGGGCGGTGGTCGCCTGTTTCCCTCGGTGCCGGCTAAAGTGATAAAAAGGAGGGGGATTTCAAATGACAGAGTTCTTTTAAGAGTGGAGTTTTCAAACAAGTGTTTTATTGAAGTTTTGAGAAATTTAAAAGAAGTTTGATTTAATTGTTGTGAATGTTTGGTTGTTTTGTTTAGTTGTGCTGTACTCTTACTATTTTCTATCTTACTGGGCTGTTGAGCTCATCCCATTAAATTTTGACATTACAGAGGAATAAAGTGGAGGTACTTGCTAGCAGGCAGCTGGTTCTTCAGGCTATTCGTACTCATATTGGTGATGGACTTTCCTCCTATCTTTGGTTGGACCACTGGCATCCAAAAGGAATTCTGCTTCCCTTGGTTACCCCCAGGGCTATTTATGCCTCTGGTCTTCATAGACTTTCCTTGGTTGCTGACATCCTGGATCACAATGGCTGGGGCCCTCCCCTCTCCTCCACATCTCTAAAGGAATGACCTCCTGTCCATTCCTAGAAGGCCGATGTCTAGAGGAGATCTTGTTACTTGGTCCTCTTCCAACTGCAGCTCCTTCTCCTCCAAAGCAGCTTGGAATCTCATACGTATAAATGGCTCAGTGGTTCCTTGGAGGAAGCTTCTTTGGTTCAAGCATCACATTCCTAGGCACTGCTTCATAGCCTAGCGAGTCTTCACCAATTGCCTCCCAACGCAGGATTTTCTTCGCAGCCGTCAGATCTCTGTTCCTTCTACTTGCTGCCTCTGCTGGAACAATGTTGAAGACCTGAATCATCTCTTCTTTGAATGCCCTAGGTCTGCTGCCATTTGGAAGAGCATTCTCAACAAATGCTGGCCTACCCAAAGAAGAATTTTGCCCTTCTCTAGAGAGTGGATTTGGATCGATATGACTTATGCCGGCTCCTCTATTTGTGACTCAGTCGGCAATATGGCTTTCTGTGCAGCCCTTAATCATATTTGGATGGAGTGCAATATCAGGAAATGGGCCTCCAATTCTCGATCTTACAGTATGATTTGGGATTCCATTTCCTTTGAAATTAAAGCAAAGTTATTGCTAGCTCCCCCCTCCTTTGTATAGACTCCCCAAGGAACAGGCTCATTGTTGATTCCTGAGGTCTCTCTAATGTTTCTTTTGTTGCTACAGCCCCTTAGCCATTGCTTTGGCTGGCAGTTTCTCTTTTTTTCTCTTCCCTTCTCCCTTCGGGGCTCTCTGTATCTTTTCCTCTTTTGGTAATATAATTTTTATTCACCCAAAAATAAAAAAAAGTGGAGGTACTGGTTGCAGCGGAGTTCGAGGGCGACTCAAGTTTTCTTTTAATTTATTTTATTTCAGCAGATGGATGTAGTAGTGAGCTACTTTATGTAAACTCTGATAGAGTGAATTGAAGTTTAAGTTAAGGACATACCTTAGATTGCCACCAGTAGGTACTTTTTGGGATTGAAGAGTTATGATTTAATTATTTTTGTTGAGACTTGAATTTCATGAATGTTTATCGATCGTTGGTCAGAGCCCGTGAGGGCTGTACCTTTACCTATATCCGGGTCTGGGTCGTTACAGCTTGGTTCCCCTGTTGATTCCTCCGACTACGCTTATTTGTGTCGTTTCACCAACAAGTTTAGTACAATAAAGAAAATAAAAATCCTACTAATCTATGTTGTATGCCTGTATTATTAGTACATGAAAAACTGCCTATCAATCTTTGCTGCATGGAAACAGAAACTTGTCCTAATATGAACCAGTTGAATATTATTATGATAAAGGTACTCAGATATAGAAACACAAAAGAACATGACTAACCAAACCATAAGTGGGAATTCTGATCAAGCAGCAAGATACATAATATACAGAAATTCATTCTGCTCAAATTTTCTTTTAAAAGGACTGTCTGAATAACTCACTTCTTCTGCAGACCAAAGCTTAGGCATTTGGAGTCTTCCCCTGAGTATATATCCATGAAACCCGGGAAGTGTACTAGGTGATGAATCAAGTTCCATATGAGCCACATTGAAGGAATGAAGATCAATATTTCCATCGCATTCATACCACTTCCCAGTGTCGTATATTCTAGCTTCGATGGTGAAGTTTGCAAGGATGTTATCATTAGTTGATTTTCTTGGGTCATCAATTATCACTTCTACCTGGATCACACAAAATACAGAATAAGGGGCTTATGAACCTCATGTATGTCAGAGAAGCAGAATTAAGTAGATTGTGAAATTAGTACATTGCAATATTGCATTATCACATACAATGTGATCATAATGTAACCCCTTTTCAAGTCAACTAAGCCAACTCCAACATAATTACAAATTATCTAGTTAATATATGGTACGAGGTCTCGCTGAGATCTCAGAAAAAAATCTCGGTTTCATCACCCACCGAGTCGAAACCAACAGAAAAATAAGAGAACAATGTTTTGACTGAAATTCGGCATTTCGCCAAAATCTCAATCTGAAATGTTACAAAACTCTTTATATAAAAACCGTAACTCAACGAGACTCGGTCAAAATTTCGACCAAGACTCGTCTCTCTCGATGAGTTTCGTGTGTAACTGTCAGTGAAGAAGCCTCCAACCCCACCCCCCCACAAAAAAAAAAAAAAAAAAAAAAAAAAAAAACAAAACTACTATTCGCCAGGTGGGGTGGTAGATGGGGGGTTGGGGCAGGATTGCAGAGGAGGATAGAGAAAGCGAAATCCCGAAATAGCTCCCCAGCTATTTCCAAATTTGAATTCTATTAGTTTCTATTTCACAAAAATAGGGTTAAAAATTCATTTCAAACATACTCAAAAATTGAAATCACCCTGTGATAGAAATCGAAATCTAACCAAAGAGAGCCTTACTCACTATTTTCTTCTAATTTCTAATCCCATACTTTCATCTTACTCTGTTCCTCAGTTGCTATTTTCATTCCCTTTCTATTTTTCATTTGCTATTTCCACACTAGTAGCTGTTTTTTCTGTATTTAATACATCTGAGTTCCTATTTTCAGCAAACTATTTTGGTAACCCTTTGATTTCTTCAAATCTGGTTCCTACTTGCTATTTTCTGTTAATTGATAATCTGGTCTCTCTTTTGGGGACTTGCTATTTTTGAGACTACCCCATACCTTCAAATCTGACCATAAGATCAACATAAGATTTTACAAACTTGATCCCCTTGACAAATAAACCATTCAACCAAAATTTCATGCATATCTCAGTTGTCCCTACACCTGCGGTCCTGTCGCAAGCTGATCTCACACAGGACTTCACTGGTTCGAGTTTAGAACTGCATTAGGGACACTACATGCTTTACAGATGCAGGGAATCAAGGAGTGGATCTCTCAATATAGCAATAAGCCACATAGGAGCACTGTAAAAGCTCTTTTTTCTTAAAAAAAAGTACAAAATAGCAGACATAGAGACACAAAGAGTGGTTAAAATGGCTTTCCTTCTTCAATTAAAGAAAGTTAATTGAACAAATATCCAATATTTTTTCTATAAAATTCCAGTGTACCTGTATATCTGCGTACAAGGAATTTTCACCCAAACTCGATTTGAAAAAGTAATCAGCAATAAATATCTGCATAAACCAATCAATTAATTTGTGAATAATCATTAATCTATTGTAATGTAAGTTAATACCAAATTAAGAAAGATGGACATAAAAGATCTAAATTGGATCCGCTACGTAGTCAAACAAAAAGGGGAAGGAAAAAGAACAATATCAAGGGTAATTCTTAGTTAAGAGCATGGTGATATATTAGAATACCACTATATGAAAGATGCTACACTGTATATGTAAACTGCAAGAGGATACTTCAGAATGTAATGTTTATAGAATTAATTGCACTCATATGTTACTATAATGACAGAAAATCAAATTGGTCTGCTTTTGAGATGCTTATTGATGTAAATAAATAAACCTATTTTAAGGAGCTTGAAGAAATGGAAAGGAGTAGAGGAAGAAGAAGATTGAAGATCAAAGTATAAATGTGGACCGGAGCAGTAATCCTTTAATCAGATCCAAGTCAATTTTCACCAGTTGAAGAGATAAAATAGACATGGAAGACAAGAAACTTTTCCATCTATTCCAAAGTATTGGGAAAAAGCATGTGGTAACGAGTAGCCTCTTGAGCAGACAACTCAAAAATGGTCTTAAAATCGAGCAGGAATATTTAATACCATATGACTGGGCCTGTTGATGCAGTAGCACTCTCATGGTCAGACCGGCTTGATCCAGTCTGGAAACCCAGGACGAGAAGAACTAGATCCAAGTCTGGATTTTAGTCCCATAGGGGTATTTAGGGGAATTTATCTTTTATTTGGGTTATTTTTGTAATTTGAATTTTATTGGAATTAGATAATGTTAGTAGCAGTAGGAGTCTAGTCTAAGCTGGTTTCAAAGTCTGTTTTCAGACACTGGGAATTTTCTGCAACATGACTATTGCACCCTCTAAAAGTTTGTTAAAATATTTTTGGTCTTGGAACTAACATAAGGCCTGGGCGATTCCAATCCCTGAGTTACAGCTCTAATCGACTTAACTTTGGGAAGTTACAGTCAAGGATTAAAGTATCGGTTTCGGGTATCGTATCGGAGGGGGTGATTTAAAAAGACGTACGTATTGTAGTGGAGAGATGTAACAATGTAAGATATGCTAAAGATACACATGGAAATGGTCAAGAAACACAGGGAAATGCTTAGGATACATTCAAGATACAGTCTTGAAGCATAATACGTCATAAATAAGTAGTAATTAGGTCAGATCATAGGATGTTAGATGGTTGGACCCAATATCCGCCATGTGGCAGCTCATTTAGGACCCAAATTATTTTTATAAGTATGCCCCATGATACCCTGATTTACCTGTCAATTTTAAATTCAATCATAGGTGGCCACGCTTTATTTTATTTTTAAATAAAGTTGATGCCTTTTCTAACGTTTTGATTCGATTTGTGTGTCTTATTTGGATACAATGTCATGCATGGGATCTGTCAAAAAGAGGGTGGGCCTTTGCACAATGGTATGGTTGCTATATTGCAACCTGGTGGTCATGGATTCAAACATGCAAACAGCTTCTCCATAAAAAGTCAGGTTAAGGCTGCATATGTATGCCCCTCCCCAGACCCTGCAGTAGCAGGAGCCTCATGCACAAGGTACGCCCTTTAAGTGTTATGCTTCACTATGAAGCCTAGGTGGACCGTTATATTTATATTATAAGTTCAATAAATTCGTGTTTTGTAAAACCAAATCCATATTTTACTGTAAAATAATAAATATGCATTCGTGTAATAGAAGCAGTGCATCAAAGTGAATGCCAGAAAAGCGAAAAGAATGCCAACCTGTGGCTTAGACAGAAGCAGTACGTCACGATGAATGCCAGACAACCACCAGTGATCTTGATCTTCAAGGTAAGAACCATCACTCCATCTCAATACTTGAACTGCCAGTATATTCTTCTTGTCCGAACCAGAAGGATGACAGAAATCAGTGATTTCAAATTCAGCGGGAAGTCTACTATCCTGACTGAACAAATGCATAATTGGATTTCTTTTGTTAGTTGATCTCACAGGAAATCATGGAATTTCATAAGACTTTGTATATTAATTGAAAATTCAGTTATACTAATATGTTATCCCTGAGGTACTCTGTTGCTATAGGGTTTAGTTGAGTGATCACGATAGGGGGAGTGTCCCTATCATGATATGCTTGTCTCTCTTTGAGATGCATTGTTACGTTTTTGACTAGTAATAGGTTTGGACATTAGGCTTGTACACTCTTAGTAGGACTCCAACTTGAATCTATTGTTTGCTGCTATAAATAAAGGGGTAGACCATGATAGATGTACACACTGAATCTATCGTGGTTCAGATTTCTCCTCTTCCCATCGTTCTCTCTCTTTCTCTATTCTCTCCTCTATCTTCCACTTTGCAGGTACTGATTTCAGATCCTGGTTTTGCTACAGACACAAAAGCAAAATCACTGAAACAAACTAGGATTCTGGAAATTTTTGGTTTATTTTTATAAACAAACATAAAATATGGAGAAACTTATAAAAAAAAACATATCCCAGTGCACAGGGCTCCCTCTACTGTAGGGTCCGGGAGGGGCAAATGTATGCAGCCTTACCCCCTGCTTTGCAGGAGAGGCTGTTTCCAAGTTTTGAGAAACTTATGTTATGGCATCCCATTTTGTTGTTGCATGTGAAGCACTACAATGAAAATAAGAAAGTATTTAATAAACATGGAAAAAATGTTGATAAATTCTGATTAGCAAGGGAAAATTTGTGTTATGATACATGATAGGATGGCTATAGGAGGAACTCATCATCTCTAATGAGAAGTGTATCTTGGAAATTGGAAAACCTGTATTATCAAGTCCAGAAAAAAATATACTGTCAAGGAAAAAAAAAACTGTAAAGTTGCTCAGGTTACCTAGATGTTCTTTCTAGCCTGCACCTGTATAGACTTAAATTGGGACATTGGGTTACCCCAAAGGATCTCCCAATGCTATCTTTGAAGTGTCCAATATGTGATTGTCTAGTGCTGGTCTTTCATAGGGCCTTACTTGGAAGAGAGAGATGTAGATGATGAATTCCTCAAGAGTTCTTTCGATATATTCATTTCCTTACGTAGAGAGGATGCCTAGATGTGAGGATCTAAAATGAATAACTGAAAGATTTACCAAGGTAAAGTCTAATAGTGAATTTTGGAGAGATAAGTGGAGATTACCTTAACCATGGTTTAAACTCTTACAGGCTTAAATAATTTTGACTGACGTTTGGGTTTTAGTTGAACCTCAGGATAAGAGGCAGTCATGAAGATAGAAAGAGAAAAGAAAGCAGAAGAGAAGGGAAAAGTTAAGCAAGCACCTGACCACGTTCAAAATGGTGTCAAAGTGGTGTAAGAAAAGGTAGTGAGATAGAGGCCAAGTGGAGACCCATACAGACTAACTCAGGGAGAGCAGAGGACAAGAAATTTACAGAAGCTTCCCCCCCCCCCCCCCTCCCCCTTCTCTGCTGAATAACTGAAATTTATTGAAAAACTCAAGAGCATATACCAGTGAAAACTGTATAGCAAATAATACATCAGAATTAAGATACAAGTGGTCGCAGGTTCAAGTCAGGAAACAGCCTTTCTGCGAAAGCAGGGGTAAGGCTGTGTACATTATGACCCTCCCCAGACCCCGCAGTGGCGGGAGCCTCGTGCACTGGGTAAGACCTTTTTAAATTAAGTAAACATCCAGAAATTGGCTGTCCATTGTTACTGCAGGGTTTTGGGTAATGATTCTGTTACTTCCTATTTTGGCTGCAGGACTTAACTTTCTATTTTGGACAATCCAACCCTTGGATTGAGTCCTTCTAGTATATCATTCCACCATGTTCTCCCCTTCAATGTTTTAATTAGATATTCAACAGACTAGCCGATTGGAAGTTATGTCAGTTTTTTCGTTTAGTTGGTAAATCTGTTAAATGATAAGTTTATAATTCTGTTATGTGTTATTACAGAAGATCCAAGGTTCAAAATCTTGGTTTCGCGGCCAGTTTCGGTCACAGACCCGAAACCGAGATATGGCAGGTTTCAACCGATTTGGTATTAAATTTCCAGGCCAACTCGAAACCTTGGTTTCAAGGCCCAGAAAGTGGTTTGCCCAGATTTTTTCAGTGCTGCCTATATTTGACATTTTAAACCAATCCATGAATTAGTTTCACAATAAGTAAATGCTTTTATATTTTTTATTTTATTTATTTAAGATATGATTCATAAATATGCAAATACCCCCTATTTCAATCCAATAAAATAGTTAAAAAAAATAAATAAAATTCTAAAAGGATAAAAAATCAACCCCCCTAGTTCAAGAACAACAAACTCAGCCTTATCCCAACTTAATGGGGTCGGCTACATGGATCTAAACAAAACAAAGTAGATGAGAAATGGAGAATGGACACTGACAAAATGAAATGTGGAAAATGCAAAGAAAAAAAAAAGAAGTAAGAGGAACAAGCACAGCCCAGCAAGTCAGGAGATTCTCAGCAAAATAGGGTCTGCTACATGGATCCTTGCTCTCCAATAGGTTCTATCCAAGGTCATACTTGGTACAAGACCTAGACTATGCATGTCCTTCCTCACAACTTCTCCTATGGTCATTTTAGGCCTGGCCCTATCTCTTTTAATTCCTTCGATCATGATCATATCACTCCTCCTTACTAGGGAATCCCTAGGCCTCCGTAGAACATGACCATACCACCTCAAACGATTCTCTCAAAGCTTATCATTGATCGGGGCAACTCCCAAGTCAGCTAAAATAAGTTCATTCCTTATTTTATGAATCCTAGTTTTTTCGCACATCCATCTTAACATCCTCATCTCTACTACACATAGCTTCTCAATATGACATTTCTTAACTGCCCAACATTCTGCCCCATACATCATAGCCGGTCGTACAACAGTCCTACAGAACTTTCCTTTAAGCCTTAAAGGAATACGTCGACCACACAGTACTCCGGACGCACCTCTCCACTTCATTCATCCCACTTTAATTCTTTGGAAGACATCATCCTCTACGTCACTTTCCTTATTTATGATTGACCCCAAATATCTAAAATAGTCACTTTGTGGTATCTCCCTTTCCCCAATTCGTACCATGTTAGTATCCATCATAGCATGGCTGAAATTACACATCATATACTCCGTCTTCGTTCTACTAATCTCAAAGCCTCTTGTTTCCAAGGTTGATGTTCATAGCTCTAACTTAGCATTAATCTCTGCTTTTGTCTCATACACCAAAACGAATCATCGGCGACATGCATACACCACAGGACCTCGTCTTGAATTCTCTTCGTTAGGTTGTCCATGATAACCGCAAATAGATAAGGGCTTAATGCTGAACCCTAAAGTAACTCAATAGTGATTGGGAACTCCTTGCCCTGGCCTCCCACAAATCTCACACTAGACACCACGCCCTCATACATATCTTTAATTACATCCACATATTTACTCGATACTCCTCCCTTCACTAGAACATGTCGGATTAAATCTCTAGGGACTCGGTCATCGGCTTTTTCCATGTCAATAAAGACCATATGGAGATCCTTCTTACTATCTCTATATCTTTCCATGAGCCTCCTCAACAAGTAGATAGCTTTTGTTGTGGATCTACCTAGTATAAAGCCAAATTGGTTCACCGAGATATGAGTCTCTCTTCTCAAACGGGCTTCAATAACCTTCTCCCAAAGTTTCGTAGTGTGACTCATTAGCTTTATGCTTCTATAGTTATTGTAGCTTTGGATATCACCTTCATTTTTGTAGATAGGGACTACAATACTTCTTCTCCATTCATCTGGCATCTTCTTGTGTGCATAATCCTGTTAAACAGATTGGTTAACCAATATAACCCACAACCTCCTATGGTTTTCCACACTTCTATTGCAATGCTGAGGTTTTTATAAAACACTACAAAAATTAAAAGAGCAGCAAAATAATCTTTTGTTTTGATGTCTAGAAATTTATTTCCACTCAGGGTGATTTTAAACAGCATTCGTGCACACCAAACAAGGTTTGACCGGAACATAACTCTTTCAATATAAATCAGATTTAGGCAATCTTGGATTTGTAGGAAAGCTGGTTTTGTGCTCTATCCAAACAAATCCAAGATTGCTTAAATCTGATTTATATTAAAGGGGGCATTGTGAATGTCAAACCTTATTTGGTGTGCACAAATGCTGTTTAAAATCGCCCTGGATGGAAATAAATTTTTAGACATCAAAACAAAAGATTATTTGCCGCTCCTTCGGTTTTTAGCAATGTTCTAACATATTATGATTTATGAAATTTTTAGATTTGAGAAAAAACCCAGTTTTTGTTCTTGAACTGGGGGGGGGTTGACTTTTTATTTTTGGAATTTGACTTTTTAAACTATTTTTACTGGATTTAAATAGGAGAGATTTGCTTATTTATGAATTATATCTTAAGTAAATGTAAAATATTAAATAATAATTGGCATAAATAAATGCCAAACCTGGTTTTATACCATTTTGAGCCCAGGTTTCGTCAAGTTTCGATGGGGGATAAGTGATATATATATATATATATATATATATATATATATATATATATATCTAGGTGATGCAATGAGGTTCAGAGCGAAACTTGCGAAATATCCGAAATTAAGTCGAAACCAGGTACAAAGTGGTATTGCAGGTATGTTTCGTTGTGATTTCTTGCAAAACCAAGATATCTTGCAGTTTCGACCGAGATTTTGAACCATGAGCAGATCACACCCTTGGATCTGTTTGATTTCTGGATGGACTTATCATCCCACTAAGAGGATTGTCCGACCCAAATTTCATCTCTATTGGACTGCCAGATTCTGTTTTATTTGATTTTTACTATTCTGCCATATTTTGTTCTATCATAGGATCATTGTGTTTCTGTCCTCGGTTTGTGTTCCATTATCCCTGTCTTTCCTACCCTAAAACGCATCAATGGCTTTGAATAAAGCAGATTGGAGAAAAAAGGGTCCATGTAGCCAACCCATTTAGTTGGGAAAAGGCTGAGTTGTGTTGAGTTGAGTTGTAGATTCTAGTTGCATTTTCCAATTTCCATTAACTTTCTTCGAAAGACTTCCAATTAGTAGTTATTCACCATAAGGTTGCCAACTTGTCATTGGTAACATAAACCCAATATTAGAATGTTCTAGTAAGAACTAAGAAGTAACATTACAACCTTATAAGCATCAAATCAGGGTCAACTCAAATCACAAGAAATGTACAGAATGTGTTCAAAGAAAGCTAAGACATTGCACAACAAGAGTAACATAGTCATACCTATAGGCCTCCAATCCTTGGTCAGGGAAGTTGAATCTTTTATAAAAAAATGCTTCAAATTATTGATGAAATAAAATAATAATTCCAAATATTAACAAGAGCCAACAATAAAAAATAATAGGGCACCAAGAACAGTACATCACAGTACCTAAATGAATTGTAAAAACTTCAGTTAACAATTTTCTTATATCACGAACCTGTATCCAATAGGGACACCATTGACCCATGCAAAAAAGGCAGAATCAACAGCTTCAAAGTGTAACAAGATCCGACGACCTGTCAAATACCAAATAAAATATCAGATACATACATCATTGGAAGGGGAAAAGGAATTTCATGAACCCCAGGTCTATAGGGTATCTTCAGATTGGCACAAATATCCGCCAAAATTGCAAGTGGAAAAATTATTTGGTGCAGTCTAGAGATACCCTCTAGACCTGCAGGCCTAGAAAACTTTTTGCAACACTAGAGTGGGCCGAATAGCCAAAAACTGAAGAAAAATCTATGATGGTGAAATGAAAATAAAACTGATATCTGACCAAAGGAGTACACATATTAGTGCCATCAAGAGCTTCTTCTTTAACCCCCACCAGATCCAAAGCATCAACCACACCTTTCTTTACTTCATCCCCAAGTCTTCGGGAGCCTCATCCATGCCTGACTTCAGACCCATCTATAAGTTCATTGCTAAAATTCTTGCCAACCGCCTGCAACTTGTCATTGACTCCCTTGTCAGCTCCAATCAGTCCGCCTTCATCTCTGGGAGAAGCATCTCGGACAATGTCATCTTTTGCCAGGAAATTGTTTGAGGCTTCGACCGTAAATCCCACTCTCCTTCAGCCCTTTTGAAAATAAATATCCACAAAGCCTTCGACTCCATCCGTTGGGATTTCATTTCCCAAGTCCTTCTAAAGAAGTCCTTCCCTCCCACCTTTGTTAACTGGATCCACTTTTGCATCTCCACCCCTCGCTTCTCTGTCCTCCACAATGGCAGCCCAGCTGGATATTTTCCCTCCTCTGTTGGTATCCACCAAGGTTACCCCCTCTCCCCCTTCCTTTTTTTGCCTTTCCCTTGAAGTCCTCTCTCACAGTATCCAATCCAAAACCAACCTCCATCTCATATCCCCCATCCCCAAATGCAATCCTACTGACTCACCTTGCCTTCGCTGATGACCTCATGATCTTCTCCAAGGCTGACCCCCGTCTCCATTGAGTCCATCATGTCTTCCCTTTACCTTTTTCAGGGCCTTTCTGGTCTCCGCATCAACCTCCTCAAGTACCAAATCTTCCTTCTTGGTGTTTCTGATACCACCAAAGCGTCCCTCTCCTCCATCACCGGCTTTTCCCTTGGCACCTTACCTGTCCGTTACCTTGGCCTCCCCCTCATCCTTGCTAGACTTTCAGCCCACCACTGTACCCCCATTCTGGACCTCCTCTGCAAGAGGCTGCAGCTTTGGAGCCAAGCTTTTATCCTATGCAGGTCGTCTTGAGCTAATCAGATCGGTGCTTCAATCCTGCTACATCTATTGGAGTGGTGTTTTTGGCCTTCCCAAGGCTACCATCAAGGCTGCTAAATCTATTATGTGTGCTTTCCTATGGAAAGGTGTGGATTCAGCCAGGTTCCTTTCACCTCAAGAGCTGGTCTTCCATTTGCATCCCCAAATCTGAAGGAGGTCTTGGTCTCAGAAGGATTAAAGATGTAAACATTGCTGGTTCTATCAAATTGTTATGGAAGCTCGTCACCAACAAATCCAGCATCTGAACTACTTGGGTGTACGCTGGGCCTCTCCGTAGAGACTCTATCTGGAGTGTTAGCTCAGTGACAGACTCCTCCTAGGTTTGGCGTAGAATCCTCCAAGTGAGGCATATAGCCAGGGACGCTATATCTTGCAGGATCGATGATGGTTTGCAGACTTACCTTTGGCTTGACAAATGGCACCCTTCCGGTGTCCTATCTTCCCTTGTGAGCCCCCGTGACATCTATGCTTCTGGATTGGACAGATCAACCCTTGTGGCTTCCATCATTAGCAGAGGCTCATGGTCCCCCCCTCTCTCCTCCCCTCCCCTCGCAGATCTTTGGAGCTCCCTCCCCCCTATCTCCCCTGGTCACTGAGGTAGGGGTGACACCCTCTTGTGGCTCCCCTCCCCCTCTGGTAAATTCAGTTCCTACTCTGCTTAGGACATGGTTAGACATAGAGGGACCCCCTATCCTTAGCATAAAGTCGTCTGGTTTAAAGGGTACATCCCTCGACATAGCCTTACCGCTTGGCGTGCCCTAGCAAACTGCCTCCCAACCCAAGCATTCCTCATTCATCGCCACATGCAAGTCTCTCCCAGCTGCTGCCTTTGTTGGAATGGGCATGAAGATGCAGATCACCTGTTCTTCACTTGCCCCTTTGCTTCCTCCATCTGGAACCATGTTCTTCGCCACTGTTGGCTTGCTCGTTGAAGGCTCTTTCCCTTTCCAGGGAATGGGTTTGGATTGATATGACGTTCGGAGGCAACTCGATTTGTGACTCGGTTGGCAAGATTTCCTTTTGTACCACTATCTCCCACATTTGGATGGAACGTAACCTTAGAAGATGGACGTCCAACTCCCGCTCTTTCGACAAGATTTGGAAGGCCATCTTTTTTTATGTTTCATCTAAAATTAGTTCCCTCCCCCTTGTTGATGTAAAGGATACCCCAAGGAACAGGCTCATTGTTGTCTCCTGGGGTCTTCCTATATCCATTTTGCGCCCAGCTTCAGTTTTGCTCGCCCTTGTGCTTGTATATTCCCTCTCCTTTCTTCATAATTAAATTTTCATTCATCCAAAAAAAAAAAAAGTAAGTACACATACATATAGCATGAATCATTACACAATAATTAGTCATTGACTTTTAACATTCATGGTTTATGACAACATGGACAATTGAATATTCAAAGTAGATACTCTCGAAAGGCATATACATCATTAAAATGGTTGTGGGAAATTTACATAATGATCTTGTACTTAGTTATGTATTCCTCTAAATTAAATATTATTCATTTCTCACAACATTATAAGTTAATGATAATATATACTGGAACTACAAGATCAAGTAGTATGCATACCCCTACTTGAATGGTAGATATTTGTGCCTGTGGAAGGGATACAATTTTTTTTTCTTTGGTTATGATCATCACTTTGCTTTTCCTTTCCTACCCTATAACGAAGTGTACCTATCATAGTTGTCACAGTGACAAGAGAAGGTGGTGGCAAGGAGCCTAGGCACCTTATCGGCTAGGTGTGCACATACAAGGGGGGGGTCATTACATGGAAAATATGAGATTTAAGGGGTTTACACGTAAAATATGATATTTTAATATTTTATGGTGTAAGGTTTAGGGGATTAGATGTAAAATAAGTGATTTTGATCTTCTGATTCCTTTTCTAGCATTTTTATTTGCTTGTATACAGAATTCTCCCACAGTGCATTATAGGAATAATGCAACAACAACAACTGAGCCTTATCCCAACAAAATGGGGTCGGCTACATGGATCCTTGCCCTCCAATCAGCTCTATTCGAGGTCATACTAGATACAAGGCCTAAGCTATGCATGTCTTTCCTCACCACTTCTCCTAAGGTCACTTTAGGTCTGCCCCTAGCTCTTTTAGTTCCTTCAATTTGAATCCAATCACTCGTCCATAATGGGGGCATCCAAAGGCTTACGTTAAACATGACCATGCCACCTAAAACGACTTTCTCGTAGCTTATCATGTATCGGAGCTACTCCCAAATCAGCTCTAATATGATCATTCCTTACTTTATCCTTCCTAGTTTTGCCACTCATCCATCTCAACATCCTCATCTCCGCTACACTGAGCTTATCCATGTGATGCTTCTTAGCTGCCCAACATTCCGCACCATACATCATAGCCGGTCGTATGATTGTCCTATAAAATTTTTCTTAAGTCTTAAAGGAATATACCAATCACACAACACTCCAGATGCACCTCTCCACTTCATTCATCCTATTTTAATTATTTGTGAAACATCATCCTCTATATCACTTTCTTTTATTTATGATTGAGCCCAGATACCTAAAAATAATCACTTTGTGGAATCTCCCTCTCATCAATTTTCACCACCTCATCATTTGTTCTAGTGTAACCAAAGTTATACACCACCTACTCTGTCTTCATTCTACTTATATTAAAACCTTTTGATTCCAAGGTTGATCTCCATAACTCCAACTTGGCATTAATCCCTACTTTTGTCTCATCCACCAAAACAATATCATCAACGAAAAGCATACACCAAGGAACCTCATCTTGAATGTCACTGGTTAAATCAACCATGATAATCGCAAACAAATAAGGGCTTAAAGCTGATCCTTGATGTACCCAATTGTAATTGGGAATTCACTACCTTGACCCCCACAGTTCTTACACTAATTATTGCACCATCATACATATCTTTAATTATGTCCACATATTTACTTGAAACACTTCTCTCTTCTCTAATACATGCCAGATTAACTCTTCGGCTTGAGCTGCACTCTACTTATCTGTCCCAATGGACCAAGGTGTCATATGGAATACTAGGAGTCTGAACTCCCCCTCCAAGCACTCTGCTGTTTGTTCCCGCATTAAGCTTCTTTGTGCTAGCTTCTACTGTCTCCTTGAAACTCACATTAAGGAGATAAATGCTCAAAAACTTTTAAATTCCATTGCCCCTGGCTGGTCCCTTCTTACCAATTACTCTTTGCATCCCAATGGTCGTATCTGGGTTATCTGGGACTCCTCAAAAATCAATCTCTCCCTCATTTCCTCCTCCCCTCAGTTTCTTCATCTTAATTTCTCTGACTGCCTGGGCCATTCAAATTTTCTATTTACAATTATTTATGCTTCAAACAGCCCTGTTGAAAGAACTTCTTTGTGGAATGATCTTCGATCTATTGCTGGTCAGATTGGTTCCCTTCCTAGGAGCTTAGGGGGAGATTTTAATGTTGTTCGATACAGTCATGAGAAACAAGGAGGTGATCACCTAGACTTGGATGTTGTGGATGCTTTCAACCTTTGTATTGAGGGTATTGGTATCAATGATATCCGATGGTCGGGCCCTATTTTTTCTTGGAACAACAAAAGAGCTGGTAGCTCTCGTATTGCGTGCAAGCTGGACGGAATTTTGGGAAATGAATGTTGGCTCTCTTCATTTCCCTCTTTACATGCTACTTTTGACACCCGAGGTATCTCTGACCATTGCTCTATCTCCTTATTTATTCAACCTTATATATCCTTTGGCCCCAAACCTTTCAAATACTTTGATATGTGGTCTTCCCATCCTACTTTTTTAGCTACTGTTAAGGAGGCATGGGATAAACCAGTCCAAGCTTTCTCCTCTCCTTTAATTGCTTTTGCAAGGAAGCTTAGGAATGTTAAGTTTGCTTTTAAAGACTGAAACATCTCTACTTTTGGGAATATTTCTCAGTGGGTCACAGATTGTAAGGATAAACTCACAGCTATTCAGGTTCAGCTCCAAACTGATTTTCTCAATGCTCCCCTGGCAGAGGAGGAAAAAGTGGTATCTCTTGAGTTCCGATCTTTGCTATCACAAGAGGAAAATTTTCTAAGGCATAAGTCTCGGATCAAATGGTTGGAATTAGGGGATTCTAACTCGGCTTATTTCCATTGATCTTTAAAATCCAGGAATAACACCAACTCCATATTGCACCTTACAGATTCAGCGGGATCTATCTTTCATCGGGTCAAAGATATTAAGTACTTGGTGTTGGGTACTTTAAGGATCTATTTAGTGGTCCTTCAGGGGACTCAGGTCCTATCCCTGAAAATTTGCTTAATAAATTCATCCCCAGTGAGCTCCAAGCGTCTCTCAGCTCCACCCCCTCTGAAGATGAAATTGTTTCTGCTATCCGCTCTCTCACAGCTAACAAAGCTCCTGGTCCTGATGGATTTAGTTTGGGATTCTTTCTTGCCTCATGAGATATCATCATAGTTTAAAATCTCGCGATATCTCAGTATCTCGGGCTGGTCGAGATGGCCGAAATATCTGAAATATACCGAAATATCGCCAAAATATGGTATTTTTTCTGCCATATTTTGGCACTCCATCTCGGTGGATTTTTGGCCATATTAAGACCTTATACTTCATGTACACCTTTATGTAAACTACATAAACAAATATAAACCTTCATATTGCAAAAAAAAAATGAACTCAAAGTGGTGTTTTGGGTTTGCACCCTTGATTGACAGTATACGGTCGCCAACCCTGATGTATACATAGTTAAATACACATTGATTAGGTTAAACATATAAGAAATTTAAACAAAGTAATGAAACAAAAATAACTCATAACTCATAACTCATAACTCATAAACTCCATAATAGTCAATAGTTCAATACTCATTACTCAGTAGTCAATACACAAAGTCACAAGTTCATAACTCACAAGAGTGTAAGACTCGCAAGAAATATCACGAAATATCGCCAAAATATCCCAAAAATACCAAAAATCACAAAATATCCCGAAATATCACCGAAATATGAACTTTTTCCCATTTCGTCTTGCCATTTTGTCTCGGTACTGTCGAGATTTCCGAAATATCCCGATATATCGGCGATATTTCGCAAAATCTTGAACCATGGATATCATCAAGGAGGACCTCATTAAGGATATCAAGAGTTTCTTCTTCAACCCCAGCCACATTAAAGGTGTAAATCACACTTTTCTCTGCTTCATCCCTAAGAAAGAAGGTGCTTCAAGTATGATTGAATTTAGACCTATAGTTCTTTCCAACCTGCTCTACAAATTCATCGCCAAGATCAGGCTCAAGGCTGTTGTGGATATTCTTGTTAGAGAGAATCAGTCTGCTTTCATTCCTGGAAGAAGCATTTCTAATAACATTCTTCTATGCAATGAGATTGTTAGAGGTTTCGACAGAAAATCTCACCCCCCCTGCAGCTCTCATGAAGATAGACATTCATAAGACCTTTGACTCTTTGAGATGGGACTTCATTTCTAAGGTTTTGGAGAAGATGGGAATTCCTCTTGTGTTTGCCTATTAGATCTACCAATGCATTTCCACCCCTAGCTTCTTAGTGCTTGTCAATGGCAGTCCAACAGGTTACTTTTCATCATCTTTGGGAATTCCCCAAGGTTGCCCTCTCTCCCCTTACATAATACATATTTACTTTGGTTATGGAAGTTCTCTCCAGGTACATTCAGACTAGTACTGACCAGCAGCGCATTTCTCCGCTCCCCAAGTGCAAAGCTCTCAAGCTTTTCTCATCTTGCATTCGTTGACGACCTCATGATCTTCTCTAAGGCCTCTATTAGCTCTGTGGAGAATATTATGACTTGCTTGCATCATTTTGAAGTTCTTTTGGGGCTTTGGATCAACCCTACTAAGTCATTGCTTTTCCTTGTTGGGGCCACTGAGATTGAAAAAAGCCTCTCTAATTAGCAATTCTGGTTTTTCCCTTGGCCAATTCCTAGCTAAATAATTGGGGCTGCCTCTAATTCCTGCCAGGCTTACTATTCATCAGTGCTCTCCTATGCTGAATCTTATCAGAAAAAAGCTCCAACTTTGGAAAGGAAAGCTTCTCTCTTATGCAGGCCGGCTAGTTCTAGTCAAATCAGTTTTGCAAGCTTCTCATATTACTGGTCGAGTATCTTTGGGCTCCATCATCAACTATTAAGCCCTTGGAATCCCTTATTACCTCTTTTCTTTGGAAAGGTAAAGATTCTACAAGATTCTTCAATCTCACCAGTTGAGCTTCTATCTGCCTTCCCAAAGTAGAGGGTGGTCTCGATCTTCGTCGAATCAAAGATGAAAACTCTGCCGGTATCATCAAGCTCATCTAGAAGATTGTCTCTAAGCCGCGAAGCATTTGGGTCGATTGGCTTTACTCAGGGACTCTTCGCAATGACTCTGGACCGTATCTGTTCCTTCTGTCTTATCTTGGGTCTGGCATAAAATCCTTGCTCTTAGACCGATTGCTCTCGATGCCATCCGCAATCAGATCGGTCATGGAAACTCTACATCTCTCTGGTTGGACCACTGGCACCCTATGGGAATTCTTCTTCACATTGTCTCTTTAAGAGCTATTTACAATTGCGGCTTGAACAGGCAATTCTTGGAAGCTAATATCATTTCTGATAATGATTGGGACTCTCCCCCCACTCTTCATCCAGTTCTTAATTCTGTGTGGGATGCCCTACCTTTCATTCCCAGAAGACCCTCCGGGAGGGATGATTGTGTCTTGTGGACCCTTGCAACCTCTGGCCTATTCAGCTCCAAAGCTGCTTGGAATCTCATTTGTGTCAGAGGTCCTCTGGATCCTTGGAGGAAGCTTCTTTGGTTCAAGCATCACATCCCCAGACACTTCTTTACAGCCTGGAGAGTCTTCTCTAATTGCCTTCCAACGCAGTCATTTCTTCGCCATAGGCAGATTCAAGTCTCTGCCCAATGCTGCCTTTGCTGGAATGTTGTTGAAGACACGGACCACCTTTCTTTGGCTGCCCCTTCTCAAAGCTGCTTGGAATCTTGTTCGTGTCAAAGGTCCTCTGGCTCCTTGGAGGAAGCTTCTCTGGTTCAAGCATCACATCCCCAGACACTGCTTTACAGCCTGGAGAGTCTTCTCTAATTGCCTTCCAACGCAGTCATTTCTTCGCCATAGGCAGATTTAGGTCTCTCCCCAATGCTGCCTTTGCTGGAATGTTGTTGAAGACACGCACCACCTTTCTTTGGCTGCCCCCTCTCCCTTTCCATTTGGCAAGGTATCCCCAACAAATGCTGGCCCCATAGGAGGAGAATTTTTCCTTCTGAAAGAGAGTGGATTTGGGTTGATATGACTTTTGCTGGTTCTTCAATCTGTGACACTGTGGGAAAACTTGCCTTTTGTACTGTCATCAATCACATCTGGATGGAATGTAATATCAGGAAATGGACCTCCAACTCTCTGTCTCTTCGCCAGATTTGGGACGCCATTTCTTTTGATATTAAAGCAAGCTCTCTGCTGTCCAAATTTCTTGTTCTAATACCCCAAGGAACACGTATATTGTTGTGTCCTAGGGTCTTCCCATTTCCTCTCTCCAGCCCCCTACCTCCTCTATTTGAGGTCTGGGCTGTTTGTGTATTTGTTTTTCTTTCCCCCTTTCCGGGATCTTTTGTAGTCCCCTTTTCTTCTTGGTAATGAATTCTTTATTCACCCAAAAAAAAACTTAAATACAACTAAACCTAAACAATAAAAAAAAAAAGACATGACAGAAAACCCCCTGCGCTATACTATTTAACACCTCCATAGTTGTCACAGCATTTAGGTAACCCAAGGCATTGAAGAGGATCTGAACGAAAGGCGACCAAGGCACTTGGAAACCTAGGTGTCTCCTAGGCAATGCCTTGACAGCTATGGTACCTCCTAAGGATTTTTTTTTTTTCACGAACACACAAATATTATAGAATGACAAATCATATATAGAGAAATTAAAAGTTCTAATCAATATTCTTCACATGATCTTAGCACCGAAAAATGGCTCATTAGTGTGGCCAACTAAATTGGAAGCTTCTTAGTAACATTTTCTTGGATACCATCATCGCACCCATGTATAGACTACCAGAAAAATTATATAAACTGTTACATCCGCTTATCCCAAAAAGCTTGAGTTGTTTTGTGAGGGCAACAATAATGTACATCAACACCCCAACATGTGCAAGCCTGTACTGCTGTACACACACAACCTTGCAAGTGACACATACTCACATGGAAATACCATCATGTGGCACTGAAGGTAGAAGACTGTGTCGGGGTATCAATACCCTCTCACACGTGCAGGTCTGTACACACACGGCCCAATATGTGACACACGCTCATGTGGAAACACCATCACAAGGCACCGGGGGGAGAATGTGTCGGGGAACCTCTCTGCACTTCCTAGGGATCAAACACTCGGCCTCTCTGTTCTAACACCATGCTACAACCACTCATCCCAAAAGCTCGAGCTGTTAAGGGAAACAACAATGTATATCAATATAAACGACAGTTCTCATTAAATCTCTACTCAAAATACTATTAAAAAAACGAACCTACTGTATTGGTGACAGAACCAATACAGAACCAGGACTTTGTCACTCCTTTCCTTTCTCCATTAAAATATAATAAGTGCATCAGTAACTAGAACCATAGTTCAAAATCTCGTTTTGTTTCAGTCGAAACTTCGAATATTTCGAGTATTTCGATCGAGTCGAAATGAAATGTAACCTTGAATTGAAAAAATACAAAGTGTCAGTCGAAATTTCGGCGAGATGTCAAAATTTTGACTGTTTGTAACATCTTGCCGAAATTTCCGCCAGATGTTACAAACTCCAGGTATAAAAATTCAAAGTCTCGTGACTCTCAATCGTAATTTTGACCGAGAGCTTTCCATACTCTGGTTTTTGCTCCCATTTCCACTTTTTTCACTTGTTTTTGCTGTTTTGTGATTTCTTCTTCGAATTTACGCCGCATCAACGCGAGAATCACTTGGGAAACACATCAATGCAGCTTCCTAGCACACCAGTGAAGCCTTTCCACTATTTCATGTAATACCATTTTCTCTAAAAATGTTTTTTTGAAAAACATATGATCAACACATGTTGGTTAGTAATGAATTTATTATATGTCAGACACCGGAGACCGATCTACAACCTCACGGTATTGAAATTTTTTTTTCTGTATATATATTATTTTTTATTTTTCTGCTTCAAAATTTTGATTTTCCTACAACAAAAATCTAAAAAATAGGGGTTATGTAAACTACATGGGGATCAATTAAATATATGTTAGACACCATTGGCCGATCTACGGCCTCATGGTGTCGAAAATATTTTTCTGCCAATAATTACTTATTTTAAGGAGAATATAATGATGTCATTCAAATTATGTACTTAATATTATGACTTTAAGTCACTGACTTTATGTTAGGCAGAGAATTTACTTGCTTAAATTGCTTATTAATTATTATGTCCTCCAGTACTTAAAGTCTTAACAATGTGTATGTGTAATTAACTAAGTTATACATTAGGATTCGGGTTAGCTGGTCAATAGGCAAAAGAGCTGTTTTGTGGTGAGTGGATTGGCTTCTCCGGCTAGAGCCCGCTTAGTTGGGGAGATTACTGGTTTTCCTAGGAAGACTCTCCCTATCACTTACCTGGGAGCACCCTTCCATTCGGGAAGGCTGAAGATTTGCCTGTTTGAGGGGTTGATTCAGAAGATTAGAAGCAAGGTTGCAGGCTGGCAAGGGAAATTGCTGTCCGCAGGAGGCAGGATCACGCTTTTAAAGCATGTGCTGTCCTCAATTCCAATTCATGTTCTTGTGACTTTGGCTCCACCCAAGGCGGTTTCTCGGCGCATCTATGGTATTTTTGCTGATTTTCTTTGGGGCAGCTCGGAGTGGGGAAAGAGAAAGCACTGGGTTGGCTGGCATAAAGTGTGCAGGCCAATTGAGGAAGGTGGGTTGGGGATCAGACTGCTGGAGGATGTTGGGCTTTCCCTTAGGCTCAAAGGCCTGTGGAGGGTTCTAGGGGAGCGATCTTTATGGAGTGATTTTTTCAAGGCAAAGTTCTTTAAAAATCAGCATGTAGCACTTTCAGAGGCAACTAGAACTGGCTCGAAGTCTTGGAGGCACACTTTGGAGCAAAAGGATGTCCTTTTATCTAACTCCAGGTGGCTGCTAGGGGCAGGTAATATTCACTTTTGGCTGGATAACTAGACGGGTTTTGGCCCGTTGATAGACACCGTGGATAATGGTCTTGGGGTCGATGTGGAGCTGTGGGTAAAAGATGCCATTGGTGAGGACGGTTCTTGGAAGCAAGAAGTGTTGGACAGGATTGACTCAGAGGCCATTAGAGAGTATATCTCATCAGGATCTTTTTTCTTGTTGGATTGTGAGGATGTGCTAGTTTGGACTCTCTCTAGTAATGGCTTGTTTTCTACCAAGGCGGTTTGGAGTGTGGTGCGGGGTGAATCACCAACAGCTCCCTATGCGAAGTGGATTTGGAACAGCACGCTCCCGGTGAAGGTGGGTTTCTTTTCTTGGCAGCTTTTGAATGGGAAGATACCCACAGATGATTCTTTGATGGCGCTGGGTATCCCCCTGGATTCAAAATGTTCTTGCTGTGGAAGGCCCCAGAGAGTGACGACGGACCACTATCTCGTTACTGGAGGCACGACGGCCAAAGTTTGGGACCATTTCTCCAAGTTGTTTGGCGTTACCCATCTTCCCACCCAGGATGCTAGAAGTAGGGTTTTATTCTGGTAGGGTTTGGCGGGTGGCCATGGCCTCAGTGCATTCATTACTGGGATTCTGCCATCCTTGATCATTTGGGAGCTCTGGAAGGAGAGAAACTTCAGAAGGCATGATGAAAAGAGGCGGACAGCTAGCACCATAATTGAATGCATCAAAGCCTAAGTGAGGGAGTTACCCTACCTGGCCAAGGTAGGCCCCCATGGTTCTGCAAGGGAAGGATTGGTTTTGCAATGTCTTGGACTAGCTGTTCCTACCCCCAAGAGCAAGAGGCCCACCCCGGTTTACTGGTGCCCCCCCCCCCCCCTTTATTTCGGTAAAACTGAATGTTGATGGCGCTTGTTGTGGTAACCCTGGCTTGGGTGGAGGAGGAGGGATCATTAGAGACCAGCATGGGGAAGCCTTGGCAGCTTTCTCTAATTTTTATGGCCTTTGTACCAACTCACTGGCGGAGCTTAGGGCGTTGAGAGATGGTCTGAGGTTGTGCAAGTCTTTGGGATTCATGGATGTTGTGGTTAACTGTGACTCAGAGGCAACAGTCAGAGCAGTTAATCAGATGAGTTGTAGATTGTGGGGAGGTTGGTACTACTACAAGGAGATTCAAGGGTTATTAGCTTCTACTCAGGCCTGTGTGTCGTTTGCTTACCGGGAGAGCAACAAAGCAACAGACTGGTTGGCCAAGCTCTCCTGTCAAACGGAGACTTCTACTAGTTTTCGGCCTGAGAGCATGCCGATGGGTCCCTTTCAGGCCATTTTCCGTGAGGACAAGGCCGGTCTTCCTGTCCTACGAAGCTAATGGCTGTTTTGTTTTATTTACTCTTGTATGGGGTGGTTAGGTAATCTGGAGTGGTGTGTCCTTGTTTTGGGTTGGGGTAAGGCAGAATGTCCCCCCCTGTATTCTTTATTATTTGATTCTGATTTTAATAAAAGCTTAGGGGCCAGCACGGGTCCCAGGTAATATTCGGATTAAAAAAAAATACTGCCAATCAAGGGTGCAAATCCAAAACACCACTTTGGGTGACTGTTTTTGCAATTTGAACATCTACATCTAAAATAGGGTTTCCATGAAGTTTCAGTCCTTAACTTGGCCTAAAACCCACCGAAATGACTAACCAAAACCTTGCAAAAAAAATAGCAACTTTCTATCAAAATATCCGAAATTTCGAGTATTTCGATTAGACCGAAACACCGAAACGAAACAAGAATTTAAACGTTGACTAGAACAGCAATAGCACATAATATATTTGAATTTGATACTTTTTGACATATAAAAACTGAATCAACAGATTCACTGAATGAAGAATTCAATGGCATTTACTTGATTACGCCAATGTACAAATAAACACGAGCAACGGTCAAAATATACAAAGGAATCGATTGGTACATGTACAAAAATGAAAAGGAGTAACAACAATCCCAAAATAGATTTGTAGAATAAAATTTATATGGTTATACTGATATGCTACAAAAATGACTTATTACAACGGCCTCAATGATTCATAGGAAAGACAAAGAAGAAATATTTCAAAAGTAGAGAAACTATAGGGAGTGTATAATTGTTATAGATCTTAAAGTCTCCACATAAAGGCATGATAAAGAATTGAAGTGATGGTATAAAAGTACACGCGACATTCAAGACACAGTGCTGGACTGTCAACATGTAATATGCAGGCCAGTTAGGAAGCATTTTCCAGAATTAATTACTGATAATAACATAATCAAAGAGATCGTACCATTCCATTCTTTAGGGATTTGGAAACATGTCCTGTAACAGCCAGTAGGATTGTCCACTGGAACGCGAGGTGGATCCAGTGGAAATGGATATACAATATTTGTATAAATGGGTCGATCAAATCCATGCATCTGCCAGTTGGAAGGAACTGTTCCATTGCAAGGAAAATTGAAAAATTCATGTCAGAAAATGTTCAATGGAAGTGCATAAAGAAACAGACATTAAAATGAAAAGAACTAGTATTTAAGCCAAGAGCAAGAATAATGACCAAGAAACCAGCTGCAAGAATAATAAACAAGTTCAAGATCAAAATTCTATAGCCATAATTCGAATTGTTTTATAATATATATATATATATATATATATATATATATATATATATATAGAAGAACTTGGTTATCCGAAATGATTTTTGTTTTTCTTTTTTAGTAATAATCTAAATAGAAATTGCCTAATGAGGGGAGAGAAACTCACATATTAAGGAAGAGGTTTCATAATGGAACCAACTGATTGTCTCATGGAATAGATAGTGTTAGCTCCCAGCAATCTTTTATACCCACTGCCCATAAAGTGGACACCAAAGGATCCCATTTAAAACCCATGTTTTTTTTTTAATAACCCGAATATTACCTGGGACCCGGGCCAGCCCCTAGAACTTTATTAGAGCTAACCCACGAATAAAGAATACAACGGGGGACGTACCGCCTTACCCCAAACCAAAGGAGCAGAACTCTCACCTCAACTCAGAACCCGACCCATACAATCAAAGAATCAAGAAAAAGAACTAATGCCGTAAGACTGGCAAGCCAGCCCTGTCCTCCCGCAGGATCCGCTGAATCTCCCCCAGTGGCAGGCTGCCACCATGGTAGGAGATGGAGGACCTGGAGTCGCAGGCTAGGTTGGCCATCCAATCAGCCGCCCTGTTACTCTCCTTAAAAGCGAAACTGACCACAGCCCGAGTAGAACCAAGCAAGGCCAAGACTACCTGAAACCAATACCAGCCCTTCCAGAGGTTACACCTCTTGAGGTTAACCATTCTAATGGTAGACGCAGAATCAGAGTTGACCACAACACCAACCAGCCCCAAGTCAAGGCATAACTTCAAACCGTCTCTCAAGGCCCTCAACTTTGCAATCGAATTTGTGCAATCACCATAGAAGTTTGAGAAGGCAGCCAACATAACACCCACTTTGTGAACACTCAATAATAGCACAAGCAGGCCACCTACCTTCACCATTTAAACCCCATGTGAACACTCAAAATATCATATTTTTAATGTATCAAGAAATACAGTTATAATCACGTCATTGGAACCATACATTCATTGGACTGGAGGAATAAATGTCACTTCACAATCATTCTGGAAGATATCTCATATTCCAGCCAAGTCCAAGAGCCACGCTAACCAAAACTCAAATCCTTCAGAAAACCAATCTATTCCACAGGTTACCCAGATCTTTTAACAGATTTTCTCAGGCGTTAAGGTATTTTGCAGTTTACATTCCCCAACCACCAACTGTTTTGGTTCTACAAAGCACTGAAAGGCTCTAACAGTTCTGTTAGAAGTTGTCGATGTAAGGGGGAGGGAGTCATGAGCAAGGATTTAAGTCTCGGTATCGGGTATCGTATCGGTCAGGCGATTTTAAGAGACGTATCGTATCGTATCGTATCGGAGATACGTATCGATCGGTGCAGAAACGCATGAAAATGATCAAAATACACATGAAAATACACTTTTGGACACAAAAAACAATATAAACAAGCAATTTGTGTCATATATCATGCATATATACTAAGAATTGTGAATAATCAATAACCAGACAAGTGCAGCACTTTGAAATTGTTATAAAAGATTAAATGATGAAATTCTTTACATATAGAGTCACTCTATTGCCATGAAGAATGTCGGGGTGGATCAAAGTCATGTCTGTAAGGGTCTTTAACAATAGGAGCGACTAGGATGATGTTGTGTACTGTCCGAACAAAAGCACAATACTGAGCCCAGTCAAAATATTGATGGTAGTGACTCTCCCACTCATAGTAGAATCGTGTGTACTGCTCTGGAGTGGCTAATGTCACGACAACACTAGGTTGTACTTGTGCTTGATTCTCTCCGTATCCATAACTTCCATACCCTACAGAAGCCCCATGTCCATAGCCTAAAGAAGAACCTGATGCATAATGCCCATGGCCTGATGAAGCACCAGCATAATCAGAACTAATGCTAAGTGACTCCATGCCACTCATAAGCACATCACTATCATATGGATTGTGGGAGCGCTTGACAGACTTGCCCTTATGCGGCTTCCGCGAGTAAGTCTTATGGCCAGCAGGCTCAGCACCATGATCCATATCTTGGGTAGTATGTGTGTATCCTGCCTCACATGTGAACTGAACCCCAGCACGATGTTGTGTAGCCTCATGGCCACCACCACTACCTCCAGCACCACCACTACCTCCAGCACCATGGCCACCACCACCACCACCACCACTACCATCATCATCATCGTCATCATCATCATCATCATCATCATCATCATCAGCAGCAGCAGCAGCAGCAGCAGCAACAGAACAGAACCACCACCACCATCACCATCACCATCACCATCGTCGTCTTCATCCTCATCATCAACATGTTGTTGAGTTCCTCCATACGGATGACCTGACCTTGTCCTCCTGACTAAACCTTCTTCAGAGCTACTTTCATTTTCTTCAACATTAGGACAAGGATCTTGTGATGGTGGCTGTGTTGCATCCTCATCCATCTGTTGAATGATGCTCTCTATCACTGGATCAGGTTTGGTTGTCTGGCGATCCTCACTTAATTGATCCATCACCAATACCTTATCAGTATCTTCTATCCATGCTCTAACTGGATCTTCATCGTCAAGTAGGTGGTTGATATCGATTGGGTTGACATCTACATCATCTCCTTCTCTTTCCAGCTCTAAATATTTAAGCTTCAGCTTCATGTTGTAATGGACATACACTAGCTTCTCCAACTTTGAATAACTGAGACGATTCCGGGGTTTGGTGTGTATCAACCCGAATGTACTCCAGTTACGTTCACAACCACTAGAGGATGCCGTCAGGGATAATACTCGAATTGCAATTCGGGTTAAGTGTGGAGCACTAGTACCCCCATAATTGAGCCACCAATCAGCTGCACAATAATAAATGAAATATTAAAAGACAAAACCTTAAAACAAATTTTAAATGATATAATAAATTAGGTAAACCTAACTTACCTGGGCGTTGTGTGCTCCTAGCATGGATAGCCATTCTATCAGCAAAACCACGAGTGGCCTCCCGAAAATACTTAGCCTAGAGAGGTATTAAAAATATATATATATTAGTTCCACTTCCACCAATCACTCTATTCTTGGTTTCAATCATTTATACAACTAATTTAATTCTAACCTCATCCATGGCAAGTGTGGCCTTCGCTACATCTGGCTCTATTCTGTTCACAACATTCCTTAGGGCACGCAATAGATCCGGTCTACACCCTATATCATTGGAGTTTTGGATATCCGGATTCAAATAATATGCTGCACATGGTTTGTAATGGATGGTTAGAAACCTAGAAATTCTAATAATAAATAAATAAATAGTAACTTACTAACTACTAAGTGTTTAAAATGAAACCAAAGTCATATACTTATAAGATTACACCGCCAATGAACATCTTGAACCAACATATTTTCCCATCGATCGGATATAATCTTCAAATACTTCTTGTTTGATGTTGGATTATTCTCATGTATTTTTCTCTTCACACATCCCATGGCATTTACCATCTTACCCATGGTCCGCTCTTTATCCCCATCAACCTCTCGAAGCGCAAAAGAGTGGCATCATAACATTATAAAGTCGGCCCATTGCAGCCCAAAAATTTGAGGAGGTAACAAGATCTTGAACAAATCTCCCAATTTCGACCTTGCATAATTGCTAGTCAACCACTCAAGAGAGGTGAACATCCGTAGCAGCCCATGCTTTCGGAAATGAGGCTATCAATTGCAATGTAATTTGTTGCAAATCTTGTTGTTGCGAGCCCTCACTAAATCCCCTTGTGTATAACTCCTCATCAATGCCAAAACCCAACTATGGTTGTAAATAAAGTTGGTGATTTTCCTTGCATTACCAACCAACTTTTGGACCTTGGGCAATTCTCCTATGTCCTTAAACATCAAATCTATGCAATGAGCTGCACATGGTGTCCAAAATAAATGTTGCCTCTTTAACATAAGCAACTGACCAGCTTTCTTGAAATTTGCTGCATTGTCAGTTACTACTTGGACAACATTTTCTTCTCCTATGTCCTCCACAACTTCATCCATTAACTTGTACAAGTAGTTGGCATCTTTGATTTCACTAGATGCATTGACCGACTTGTGGAAGATCGTCCTTTCATCACAGTAGATAAGAAAATTGATGATGGATAATCTTGTTGGTCCACTCCATCCATCACACATGATGGTCACTCCATATAGTGGCCACTTCTCCTTGAACCTCTCTACATACTCATGCACCTCTTGGACAATATCATCCAAGTAAGGCCCAGCAATCTCATGAGGTGTGGGTGGCTTAACATTTTTCCCACACTGCTGAATCTCCTTTACCATGGCCTTGAAGTGGGGATCTTTGGCCTTATGTGGTGGAATCATAGAACTGTGGAACCATCTGGAGATTGCTCTGCCTATCCTTTTACTAAGTATTTTGGGTTGAAAGCTTTCTTCAATCCTCTGTTGGCTAGCATCCCTTGCTCTATAGACATTAGGATCCATGTCTCTGATATCGGGGCTCTTCTTTCTCTTACCCTTACCACTCTTTGTAAACCGGTCAAACATCCCCTTCACACTGGTTGCTCTACTAAGGCCAACAGGATGCTTACCCTTACTTAGAGATGGATGACAAGAGGAGCCAACACCAATATCTACAGGGCCCTGGCTGGGTCGAGTTGATTGACTTCTAATCAATTGCTCACTCTCCATTGTTGCTCTTTTGCTTCATGTCTTGATTGTTTCATCGCCAATGCCAACTCGGGTCCTCCTCTGCTTCCATATCCGATCCTTCATAATCTTCAAAATCTTCCATCAAATTTTTCACCAATGCATCAACATCATCATGTGCTTGCTTGATTTTTTTGGAATCTCTAAGGTGTTTTTGCATTGCCTGCTTAACTCTACAGGCAATCGTGTACACTTGGAAACATTTCCATATCCTCCCCATGTGCTCTTTTGCCGAGATACCCCACCTCCAAGATGTTGGGTGTCACGAAGTCGCTGTGTATGCAATCTATTATTGTTTATTTTGGTACAATAAGACCACCCAATGTCTTGTTGTCGCATCGCCCTAAATACCAAACAAAAGTAGATAACTATATAAGATATATATTAAACAATATTCAAATCCACACATCAATAATTTATTATTTATACAACTATACAAGTATAGACACACATTATGATGCATGTCATGCATTGCATCATCTTCTTTTATTTACTACCTAGCAAAGTTGCCATAAACAATATTTAAACATTTTTATATTTTCTACAACTAGTTACACATTATTTAATTTTTTAAATAATTAAAAAAAATGACATAATGTACTACATATATGAATCTAAGTCTTTGATTCTATTTCAGCCAATTATACATTTTATCAAACTATAATGAAAGAGTATAGATGGAAAAATCAGATTTTTTACATTTTTTTAAGTATTTTATAAATTCAGAAAATACCCAAAAAAAAAAAAAAAAATACAGATTTTAGGGTAAATGTATAATCTTCTTGGGATGTCATACATCTATACATAATGTACTCCATATCTTATAAACATTACCATTTGTTTTAAAGTTAAGAAGAAAAAAAAAAAATTTCATTTTAAAGAAGGAATTTTCGGTTTTGGGTAAAAATGGTCAAAGAAACATGGATTTGAAACCAAATCTTTGTAAATGCATACAAAGAATGCAATTTCTATGTTTGTTTAACATATTCTCTTTGATTCATACCAAAAAACATACCAATAATCAAAGATTAAAGCAAAAGATTCAAGTTTTTTTCAAAAAACTTACCTAACCCTTCAAGAACAGCTTTTGAATTCGAATGTAGGCTGTTAGATCCACCAAATGATGTGATTTCAGCTCCTCTAAGTTCGTTTTTGGCAAAGAATTGAAAGCCCTCAAGAAATCTTACCCAAAAAGCAAGTTTAAATGTGTTTTTGGAAGGGTTTCTCAAAGCTGGGAAGACCTTTTTTCCGCCTGGACTGCTAGAAATCGAGTTTTGGGTGAAAATGATGAAATGGCCATGTGTTTTTTAAGTTAACGATACGTCTCGATACATATCGTTTTTTAAATATAATAAAATAATTTTTTTTAAAAACTCTCGGCTGTATCGATACGTATCGATCGTATCGTATCGTATCGGTACGTCTCGGTCGATACGTCTCGATACAGTCGAGACATTTACATTTTAAAAAAAAAAAGATACGTCTCGGCCTGTATCGTATCGACCACGACCGATACCGAGACGTATCGGCCGAGACGATACGATACGCACCGAGACTTAAATCCTTGGTCATGAGTTAGAACTAATTCACGATTTCCCTCTTAGGGGTGTTTTGGTCTTTTGCTTTTTACCCTATTGATAAACTTATTAATATTCAATGATTTGGGGCAGTCTGACTTACGGCTGTGACTCCCAACTTGTTGCAGCGATTCTTCTTCTCTTCCTCTCTTCTCCTTTCTTTCTACTTCCTTCTCTTTAATATTATTACATGGCTCTTAAATGTCTTTGTAGGGTACTCTAAAACTCAAAAGGGTTGTAGTTGTAACTCTTTTGATTTAAAGAAATACTTTGTTACAGCTGATGTCTCCTTCTTTGAATCTACTCCATTTGTTGAGTCTTCGCTGCCTTATTCAGATTTGGACGATGATCTGCCCGTCTATGTTGCCAAACATTCTTCTCCTTTGTAAGATCCTTTGCCAGCAGCGCCACCTCCTACAGAACCACCTGTTGTGTTCCAACGTCGCTCATTCAACAAGCCGACACCTTGCATTACACCTTTGGAGAGATATAGCACCTGGTTAGATACCTCTACCTCGTCTTCTTTGCCTCCGGATCCTCCAATTGGTACTTCCTCTTCATCTACCATTCCTATTGTTTCTGATTTAGATGTCCCTATTGCTATTCATAAGGGTGTTCGGAGTTGTACTAAACATCCTATATCTAATTTTGTGTCCTATGTTGGTTTGTCCTCTACTTTTGTCGCTTGTTTGTCTACTGTTAAGCGTCATCCTATTCCTAAGTCTGTTGCAGAAGCCTTGTCTAACCATGGGTGGAGGGCTGCTATGACTGAAGAATTATCTGCGCTAGAGGAAAATCAGACATGGGACCTTGTTTCTTTACCCTCTGGTAAGTCTACCAATGGATGTCGGTGGATATTTGTGGTAAAAGTCAATCCTGATGGGTTTGTGGCTCGGTTGAAGGCCCATCTTGTTGCTAAAGGATATGCCTAGGTCTATGGTGTAGACTACCAGGATACCTTTTCTCTTGTTGCGAAACTTGCTTCTGTTCACATTTTAATTTCTTTGGTTGCTACACACCATTGGCCTTTGTTTTAGTTGGACGTGAAGAATGAGTTCTTGCATGGTGATCTCCATGAGGAAGTGTATATGGAGCAACCTCCTGGGTTTGTTGCTCAGGGGGAGTCTGATAAGGTGTGTAGGCTGAAGAAATCGTTGTATGGGCTGAAACAGTCGCCACGGGCGTGGTTTGGCCGGTTTACAAATGTTGTGTTGGAGTTTGGACTGACTCGGTCTGAAAGTGATCATTAGGTGTTTTTCCGGCATTCTGATGCAGGGAGGATGTTTTTGGTAGTTTATGTAGATGACATTGTTATCACAGGAGATGATTCTTCAGGTATTGAGAGCTTAAAGATACATTTGGGACAGCAGTTTCAGACTAAGGACCTAGGACAACTGAAATATTTCTTGGGTATTGAAGTAGCTCAATCACGGAAAGGGATTTCGCTATCATAGCGAAAGTATATTCTTGACTTGCTTTCAGAGACAAGGTTACTGGGATCTAAACCTATGGATACTCCTATGGATCCTAATTTGAAACTTATGGCAGATGATGGTGATGTCCTTGATGATCCAGAGAAGTATCGGAGGCTTGTAGGGAACTCAACCATTTGATTGTAACTAGACCTGACATCTCCTTTCCTGTTAGTGTATTGAGTCAGTTTATGTTCGCTCCTCGGACTTCTCATTGGGATGCAGTTATAAGGGTTTTACGCTATATCAAGAAAGCTCCGGGACGTGGTCTTCTATATTTTGATCACGGTCATGGGAGGATCAATGGTTTTACTGATGCTGATTGGGCAAGATCTCCAGTTGATCGAAGATCTACTTCAGGTTATTGTGTGTTTGTTGGAGGAAATCTTGTTTCATGGAAGAGCAAGAAACAGACCGTTATAGCTCGGTCCAATGCAGAGTCGGAGTATCGTGTTATGGCGCATGGCACTAGTGAGTTGATGTGGGTCAAACAGTTGATGAAAAAACTTGGGTTTGGTGATGATTCTCCTATGTTATTATGGTGTGATAGTTAGGCTGCCATTTATATTTCTACTAATCCTGTGTTTCATGAGAGAACGAAACACATTGAGATTGACTGTCATTTTGTTCGTGAGAAGCTGCAACAAGAGACTATTTCTTCTCATCATGTTTGAACAGGGGAGCAACTTGCTGATTTATTTACAAAGTCTTTGGGGAGTGTGAGAGAAGATTATATATGCAACAAGCTAGGCATAATTAACACATATGCTCCAGCTTGAGAGGGAGTGTTAGAAGTTGTCGATGTAAGGGGGAGGGAGTTGTGAATTAGCTCTAGCGCTAATTCATGATTTCCCTCTTAGGGGTGTTTTGGTCTTTTGCTATTGATAAACTTATTAATATTGAATGATTTGGGGCAGTCTAACTTATGGCTGTGGCTCCCAACTTGTTGCAACAATTCTTCTTCTCTTCTTCCTCTCTTCTCCTTTCTTTCTTCTTTCTCTTTAATATTATTACAAGTTCAACTGGTTAGCTGAATGATTTTGGGGCATGACATGGTCCAATGGTCCGGTTCCTAAGCATTTACTTTGGGTCAACAACACAAGCTCCCAATTGTCAAAACCTACTTTAGGTCAACAAGAAAAGCTCCCAATTGTCAAAACCCCAATCATACAGAGACATCAGTGTCCATGCGTATTTTTTTTTTTTGGATGAATAAGAATTCACTACCAAAGAGAAAGAGGACTACAACAGCCCCCTAGTAAGGGAGAGAGGAAATACAAATGCACAAATACACAAGAAGGCCTTCAAGAAGAAGAGGCCCAGAGGGAGGAGAGAGGAAGACCCTAGGAGACAACAATATGCCTGTTCCTTGGAGTATCATTACAAGAGATGGACATAGCTGAAAGCTTTGCTTTAATGTCGAAAGAAATGGAATCCCAAATCTAGCGAAGAGTCCTAGAGTTGGAGGTTCATTTCCTGATATTTCACTTCATCCAAATCTGATTGATAGCAACATAGAAGGTTAACTTCCCCACAGTATCGCAAAAAGAAGATCCCGCAAACGACAAGTCCACCCAAATCCACTCCCTTGCCCAAGGAAGATTTCTGCGCCTTCTGGACCAGCACTTGGCAAGGATTCCTTTCCATACAGAGGAGGAGAAGGGACACTCAAAAAATAGGTGGTTGATATCTTTGACCGCATTCCAGCAGAGGCAGCAAGAGGAGAAGACAGCCATTTGTCAGTGAAAGAGGAAAGACTGCGTTGGAAGGCAGTTAGTGAAGGCCCTCCAGCCGTGAAACAATGCCTAGGAATGTGGTGCTTGAACCAAAGAAGATTCTGCCAAGGAGATAAGGTACCTCTGGAGCGAATGAACTCCCAAGCTGCCTTTGAGCTGTAAGAACCAGAGGAAGATGGAGGACCAGACTACTCAATCTCCCTCCCAGAGGGACTTCTAGGGGACAAGGCATTCCAAATATCAGTAAGCGCCGGGAAATCTGAACTTGAAGGGTCCCAATCATCAAGACGAATGATATCTGCAACCAAGGCCTGCTTAGAGAGACTGGAGTTGTAGATGGCTCTAGGGGTGACAAGATGAAGAAGAATTCTCGTGGGGTGCCAGTGGTCCAGCCAAAGCTTGTTGGATCCTCCACCATCAATATGGCACTGTATGGCACCAACAACACTAGGACGAAGAGCCAGGATCTTGCGCCACACCCAAGAAGCATCTGACGAAGGGGAAACCGTCCAGATGGAGTCAAACTGAAGCAGCCCAGAGTAGACTCCCAGTCCACCCAAATACTTTTCTCCTTATTTACAGGCTTCCATATCAACTTTGTGGTTCCAACTGAATTAACATCTCTGATTCTTCTGACGCCCAGCCCTCCCTCCTCCTTGGGAAGGCAAACAGAAGCCCAACTAATGGGGTAAAGGAATCTGGATGAGTCGTCTCCTTCCAAAGGAAAGCAGCCATGAGAGACTCAAGAGATTTGATGGTTGTAAGCGGAAGACCAACAATACCCGACCAAAATATATAAGAGGATTGGATGACTGATTTGATGAGGACTAGCCGACTCGCATAAGATAGCAGTTTATCTTTCCAAAGTTGGAGCCTCTTACGAATGGCGTCAAGAATTGGGGTGCAGTGGTGGGCAAAGAGCCTTGTTGGCATCAAGGGAAGACCCAGATATTTGATAGGGAGCTGACCCATGACAAAACCAGATTTCTCCACCAGAGCCACTTTATCAATCTCAAAAACCCCGGCCAGGAATAAAAGTGATTTCTTAGGGTTGATGCGGAGACCCGAAAGAGATGCAAACTGCTGGAGACAACTCATAATGGCCTTAATATAAGACAAAGAAGCCTTGGAGAAAATCATGAGATCATCGGCGAAAGCCAAGTGGAAGAGCTTAATAGCCTTGCATTTGTGGATGAGTTGGATAAGCTGCTTATCCGTTTTACATTGGAGGCTTCGAGAGAGCACTTCAAGGGGCAATGTGAATATGTAAGGGGAGAGAGGGCACCCTTGGTAGATTCCTGTCTTAGAAGAAAAGTAACCCGCTAGGCTGCCATTGACCAGAACCGAGAAACAAAGAGAAGATATGCATTGGTGTATCCAATGTACAAAGGGGACAGGGAACCCCATCTTGTTCATCACCTTCATAATGAAATCGCATATCAAAGACTCAAAAGCCTTGTGGATATCAATTTTCATGAGGACCACTGGGGGATTAGATTTTCTTTTAAAGCGTCTAACGATTTCATTGCATAGAAGAATATTATCAGAGATACTCCTTTCAAGGATGAAAGCTGACTGATTTGCGTTGACCAATAAATCTGCAGCCTTCTTTAGTCTGATTGCTAAAATTTTAGCAATGAATTTGTACACAAGATTGCAAAGAGAGATCGGCCTAAAGTCCTGCATGGCAGGCACCCTCCTTTTTAGGAATGAGACAAAAAAAGTATGGTTGACCCCTGATGAGTCATAAAAGCAACCCCAATCAAAGATTGACACGTGTGCAGTTCAGCACCAAGTAGAAGAGCCCGGTTGTGAGAAGGAACTACGCCCCGGTCCAGTCCGAGTAGGACCCTCAAGCTGACCTCTCCGGGATCAGCAATAAGGCCGACCTCGCCAAGGTCATCAACTTGGCCGACCTCTCCAGGGTCATCAACCTGGCCGAGCACGCCAGGGTCATCAACATGGCCGACCTCTCCAGGGTCATCAACATGGCCGACCTCTCTAGGGTCATCAACCTGGCCGACCTCACAAGGGTCATCAACCTGGCCGACCTCGCCAAGGTCATCAACATGGCCGACCTCTCCAGGGTCATTGACCTGGCCAACCTCGCCAGGGCCATCAACCTGGCTGACCTCTCCAGGGTCATTAACCTGGCCGACCTCTCCAGGGTCATCAACTTGGCCGACCTTGCCAGGGTCATCAACCTGGCCGACCTCGCCAGGGTCATCAACCTGGCCAACCTCTCCAGTGTCATCAACTTGGCCGACCTCTCTAGGGTCATCAACCTGGTTGACCCTGCCAGGGTCATCAACTTGGCCGACCTCTCCAGGGTCATCAACCTAGTCGACCTCGCCCAAGTCGGCAGCCAGGCCGACCTTGCAATAGTCGGCAACCGGGTCGACCCCTCCAGGATCAACCATTGGTCGGATATCCCAAACCAAGCCCTCATACGAAGCGATAACTGTAACGTCGCCCGAATCGTGGAGCCACGTCACCACATCCCGACAATCACGGGATACGCTGAATCAGCCGAATCTGATCGTTATCCAATGACGAAACCGTTTCACGTTCAAATAAGGACTCTTGCCAAGTGAAGAGTCCACTTCTGAATATAAATCTACTCAGAGGACTCCTACCAAAATAGAACTCTTGCCATACGAGGACTCTTCCCCGCCGCCCTTTATCATTCTATAAATACCCAGGTATGAAGCTCAAACACGGATGGAACTTTTTGCGATATTGAAATGTTGCTAAAAACGAGACCTGACTTAGGCATCGGAGAGTCCTCGGCCAGAACCACACCGGCTCTCCTTTGCTCACTCGGTTTTTTGTAAGTTCATCCCAGGTGGACCAGACCGGAGGTTTCCTAACGCAACAACCCCTTAATTAGACTAGGGTTGAAGAAGAAGCTTTTGATCGCCTTGATGAGGTCCTCTTTAATGATCTCCCAAGAAGCAAGGAAAAAACCCAAACTGAAGCCGTCTGGACCAGGAGCTTTGCTTGTCTTGAGGGAATGGAAGCCAGCTACAATTTCATCCTTTGAGGGAATAGAATGAAGAGAACTAAGAAGCTCTGGAGGAATGACTTGTTGAGCAAGTTATCTAGAATGGGATCCAAGGAAGCAACAGGAGAGCTATAGAAGATATCTTTGAAGTAGGAAACCGCATGCTCTTTAATATCTTTAACTTGGTGAATGATAGATCCATCGGGGACCGCAAGCTAAAGAATAGAGTTGGTGTTGGTTCTGTCTTTCATTGAACGATGGAAGCAGGCAAAGTTAGAATCTCCTAATTCCAACCAAGTGAACCTGGATTTTTGCCTTAGAAAGCTTTCCTCTTAAGCTAAGAGGGAGGAGAGCTCTAAGGAAGTAGCCTTTTCTTATTCAGCTAAGGGGCCATTGAGCATATCTTATTAGAGCCTGTAATGCCCCGCATTTCTAGTATAATACTTTAATATTGATTTGGATCATTTATTTTTTTTTATTTTTTTTGGTGAATAGAATCTATTACCAAACTCTAGGAGGGGCAGGGGGAGAAAAAAGGGGGGGGGGGGGAATATACAAAGGAGAAGGGAAAAGAGGAAAAAGGGGGAGAGATACAAAAGCGCAAGCCTCAAGCCAACCTAAGAAGAGTGAGGGGGCTGCAAAAGAGATCTATCTAAGCCCCAGGAAACAACAATATGTATGTTCCTTGGGGTATCAAAAATGGATCATTTGTTATTTTTTTTTGGGTGAATAAAAGAATTCATTACCAAGGAAAAGAAAAACAAGGGCCCCTTTAGGGGGGGAAACAACAGCCAACGGCTAAAGAAAATCAGCTAGGGCCAGCTGAAGAAGAGAAAGAAACATTTGGGACACCCCAGGAGACAACAATTAGCCTGTTCCTTGGGGTGTCAGAACAAAAGGAGGGAGGAGCTGACAATAGTTTAGAGGAGATTTCAAAGGAAATGAAGTTCCAAATCTGTTGATAAGAACGAGAACTGGAGGAGATTTCAAAGGAAATGGATCATTTGTTATTATTTTAGTGTATATTGAATTTTTTATTTATTTATGTAGTGCAAGCATGAGGTAGCATGCTTATATTAATCTTAGTAATTAAATATTGATTAATATGATTAATTAAGTTAATCCTTTTATTAGGGGTATTAATGAGGGATTAGAGGTGGCATAGCATGATTGGATCATGTGTCCTACTTCAGGGCTGCTGTAAAACCCACCTCTATACCGAGCCTAATTGAGCTTGTGTACTTCCAGGTCCGGGTTCAACATCTGTGTATGCCTCGATGTTGTGGACCTTAACGGCTGAGGATTCAGACCATTCCCCTAGTTCACCAATGGCGGATCCCAAAGAATCGACTGATGTAGCTATCATTGGGCCTGGGGAACCAGACGAGACCTCACATATAAGTTTTGCATGCGAGGAATGTTGGGTGGAGCATATGCAAAACCTGTCAATCTCGGAGACCGGGAAGTAGGTAAGGAACCCGTTAGTAACTCTATATGAAACTCTTATTTTTGTTTGGTCACAGAGGGGTCGTATCGGCTGACATATGATTTTCTCCCTATGGGGCCCGCATACCCCGGCTGGATTGAGCTGCCCGTATGCCATTACGATCGGATTCCCATTTACATTATGGTACAACTTCCCCGGGACCCAATAATAGGTCTGTTTTTTTTTTTTTTTTTTTTGGGTGAATTCCAATAATAGGTCTTACTTGGGCAGAATTGACCTTTAAAAGATAAAATAACCCATTTAGCCTAAACTGATTCTTTTAAGACCAAACCAAACAGACCCTAGTGGTCTTAGCTATATAAGCACAAAGTAGTTTTAGAACTTCATTCTAAATTCTTTCAAACTTCTGATTTCTGCTCTGGAGAAAAGGAAGAGAAGAGAGAGAAGCTCTGGAGAAGGAATAGGAGAGAGAAAGTCTGAGGAAAAGCTAGTCGGCTGGGATTGTTGCTAATTTCTGCAGCAGAATATCTCAGGTAGGTTGTAAAACTCATTCTGATCTGTCCAATTCCTCTTCTTTCTTTGGATTCAGCTGAGTTCATGACTCAATTAAGCCAAAACCTAGAAATTAGGCAAATTGGTGTTAGAACCCCTTAACCCTACATGCAATTGGGTTGATTCAACCCAATTGAGGTTACCCTTAACTTCTCTAAGCCAATTCTGATTTCCGGGGCTGAGCATGGCAGAATCCATGAAAGAAAACCCCAATTTCGAGCACTGCAGCAACCATCGGATGGTGAAGCTGCCCTCCCTGAGGACGACCAGTCCATGGTCTGATGACCATCCAGTCCTCCCTGCTGACTCTGTTTTGCCCTAAATGGTTTGGGCTCTGTTTCTGGTTTACCTTATAACCTAACCAATGTTATGAACTATTAAATTAGGGCAAAATCTTCAAATTGGTGAGGCTTATCAAAGAGTTGTACCTACTTCTAGCTTGGGAAAATCATCCAACTCAAGGTGAGTGGGGATTTGACTTTAAATTTTGGAGTGTTTATTATTTTCTTTTACATTATGTTTGTTGCGCTTATTAGTTATTAAATTCATCATAACAGAATTATGTACATCTAAACTTAGGTCTTTGCATATAGATGTCTGCATGATGTTTAGGTTGCATCTCATAAATCATTGCATGTTATATTGTTTGCTATATTGAGACTGTGAGATGAGATGGTATGCTGATATGAGATGAAGAGATGATTATGGAATGGTTATGGGTAATTTACCTACTGTGGAACTTCATGACTTTCATGTTAGAAGGTGCATATGGCTAGGATTTCATAAACCCCGTGCTATGACCCTTGCCAATAGGGGTGAGACGTTGGATAACCCGTGGTAGGTCTGATGCATGATTCCGGAATGCCATTCACTACTCTCCCAGGTCTGATGGGGAATCTCGGAATGGGAGGTGTAGTAGGGTCAGCTTCGGGGGTTTGCTGGGGACTGATGGACAATTCCAGTATCGGCAGGCTTCCACCGTAACAAAGTTGTATTGCTAGGGTCTGATGCAGGAATCCGAAACTGGGAATACAATACCTGTTACAGTAGCATTTAACCTTATGAGACCTAGATCTATTGTTAGTAGCATAATTAGATTAGAAACATGCATCTGCGCTTGCATGTTTCTCCCTCATTGGGCTCAGTGGAGCTCATTCCCGTGGAATTCCTCATTTTTCAGATGGTTCTGCTAGTTGTGACGAACCAGAATTGGTGGGTGGTGTTGCTTTGGACTTCACCACCGATAGCGACTATGCGGTGCAAGAGCCTTAAGTGCATGATCTGTCATGCGTGTGCGACCAGTGCGCATTCCTATGATCTGGCCTGACGGACTAGGCTACTCTTTTTTTGTGATTATACATTACTTTTGGTTATAGATAGACTTGTCTTACTTTTGGAGAATGTAAAGTTGTAACACAAGTTTATATATGAATACAATATGTTATCACTTAGAAATTCTGTCTATAACTGCTTATATTCATTATCAGTTTCTCTTTTCTGATGCATTGATTACTATATTGTGATGGATTGAAAATTGGAGTACTGTACTTGCGATCCTGGTGATTGTTGGGATGTCAGTTGGCATCCGGTCATACCAAAACCGGGGAGGGGTGTGACAGCTGCCACATGGTGCATGGAGAGGATGAGGTGGTGGCATGGTTAGTAGCCACATGGCATAAGGGTGAGGTGGTAGCAATAGGATCCCAGCCACATGGCTGGAAGGAGGAGGTGGCTATGGACCTGATTTGACTAAGCACACTAGTGGATCACGTGGTGGCCTTCGAGGCAACCACTATGTGCATGCTTAAGTAGGTGGTGGCAAGGCTGGGACAGTCATATAGTTGCTGGAAATTCCTAAGGCTGCTCAGTTTTTGAGTTAGAGAAGAGAAAGAAGAAAAGGAAGTATAGGGTTAAGGGATTTATATTGCTGAAAGCCTATATTGAAAGTAGAGATTGAAAAGGTAGTTGAGCAGAGAAGCAAAGTTTGAAAGACCTATTTGAAGTGTAGATTGAATTCTTGAGGGGTGCTTACACATACTTAATTATTTACCGATCGTAAAGGTGATCAAATCGAAAGGAAACAAAGGTGAGTGGATCATGCGTATTGAATGATGCATTGCTAACTATATAATGCTAAGAATGTGAGGGATCATATACTGTATTGTTACAGATTATTGATTGTTTGAAGCATAATATAATGAGTAAGTGAATGCAATATGTTTGTTGATACGTGATAATTGTACAGTAGTATATGTATGAATGTATTATGTGAAGAAATGAATATTGTTATGTATTTATCATATGAAATGAGTTATATTATAAGACCTGCTGATTCAATATGTTATATAACAGATAGTGATGCCTAAATGGAAATGAACATGTATATGAATGAATGATTAAAAATGCAAGGACTGAACATAAACAAGTGAAATGCTAAGAATGTAACATGATATGTTTGTATGAAATGATAAGAATGTAACATGATATGTTTGTGCATGAAGATCCCTAGTGAGATGAAAATTTTCCGACAGAATGTAGTTTGAGGGTAAGAAATCAATTTCTGTTACTACTGACCAGCAAAGGAGCAGAGACTAGCGAATGCCTAGTACATGCAGCTTGTACGAGGATAATGTATCACTAATCTGTCATTGTCTTGTCCTGAAGCTTGGAGCTTATGGTCTAGTACTTGGGACATTCAATAAGCAGTAGGCATGTCCAAAAGGTATCCCTGTCAGGTAAGGGAAGAATTATGTTGACTGTTGTGTCCTGCCATTTTTTGTTGGCACCTTTCGCTTGAGAGAAATTCCAGAAATTTTAATCAGTTAAAAATACCATTGGATCAGCTATTGTAGAGGATCTTCAATACTCTATTTGTTGTGGCATTGGGTTGTCTTAGATGCAAATAAGTGCACTGCAGCACTGGCTTTTGTTTCAATTGGAGTTGATTAGTCCGAGGTGATGATCTGGTTCTTCCCCCCCCCCCCCTCCCAAACCGAATTTTTTATAGTCTCCTTGCCAACTTTTTTTAATAAAATTTCTCTGAATATTTCTCCAAAACTAATTCAAAAAAGAAAAAAATATGTAGAAGGTAAGGCATGTCCAGTAGGAACAGAAAAAAAAGCTTAAAGTAGAGGGGAGAAAGTGAAGGAGATGTGCTTACCTGGCAAATTTTCCCATGCAGAATCCTCAAATTCACTACCATAAAAGTTCATGGGAACATTAGTAGGACTTGAGGCTAAGAAAAATTTCCAATAGCCCAACAAGGACTTGACAAAAGGCATGTCCTTCACCCAAAATGCGGCATTATCAATAGCTTTGGAGACAGCATCATCACCCCAAACAGCTGAACTAGCTGCGAGATAGTCTACTTTGTTGCGCTCATACCAGTATTTAAGAGACCCTATCCAAATAACATAATATAATATTTACTTTAAGAACCAAGTCAAAGTTAATAGCTAGGAAACATAGCAAACAAGAAGAACAGAGATTAAACACTACCAACACATAGAAGCAAAAGTAATCATTTTAAAAGTATTTACAAAGATGCCTTGATTAATGAGAAGAAATATAAAAAAAAACCGAATGAAAGGAATTGAAACAAGAACGCCAAAGAACAAGAAAGCGAAAGTATCCAGAACTGTAAAGTCACGAGAATTTAGCAAAAAATTTCAAATTAAAAAAAGTAGAAGGCATAGAATTTGATCAATGTTCCAAGAGTCGGTTGAAATGAAGTACATTGGATGAATTAGCAACTTACTACCACTTCCACGAGGATTAACATGAAATTTATCAGACTCCCATAAATTACAAAACTTTATCTTAACTTTGGAAAACTTCAACATAATTCAACTGGAAACTCATATCATAATATGAAATTACCAAAATTGTGTGGTAGTTAGAAGTACTTCGACCAGTTGTAGCAATGTACATGTTAACTTCCCTTTTTTTTCATCTTTTCTAAAATTTGATAGAATAGTGGAAAACTTCAACATAATCCAAGATATTTTCTTACCCGTGGGTCCCACCATTCCTGTCATTGCACGTGGATCCCCAGGAACCCCAGCTCCTTGTGGGCCTTTGCTCAATGTGCGTACCCATGTGCCCCCAGCTCCTCATGGGCCTTCACCCAATCCCTTGGCCCATAATCTCTTAGTCAACCCCCCCTGTGGGCCTTTTGCGCCATCTACCCGCCCATCCACAAAACCTTTACCTCCCCCTCCCTCCATTCCCCCTCAGGCCTCTGTTGCTTCTCATCGCCCTATTATTGTCTACCATCGTCGTGATTTAAGTGCCCCTCCTTTCACCAAGAAGCTGCCCATCTGGGACTATGATGCTACCAACTTTGAAAAGATTTCGCCTCTAAGCATGGATATCCACAACCATGTTTATTGTCGGGAAACATTACTATGACTTTTTGGGCTCCCTTTAGTTGAGTCTGTTAAGTTGTTTTTAGTTCGGGGCTTTTTGGCCTCTTGTGGTTTCAGGGTTCTCCCCTTGTAGAGGCTCGGCCTTGTGTTTGTTTCCTCCCCCCCCCCCCCCCTTCTTTCCTTTGGTATTGAATTATTTATTCATCCAAAAAAAAAAACATCAATTGAGAATCTCACTAGACTCGTCACCAAGATCAACTCATATTGGAAGTCATTGAAACGCTCAACAACTAATAGAGATCAAAATGGGACTTGGTTAAGGCCATCTTGGTGCAAGATGGGTTTGCCAACATATCAATTATTACATATTGACAAGCTTAGTTGTTGTAGCGGCAAGGTGAGCTTAAAGGCCTCATCTACCTCTGCTGCCCAGTCCTCTACACCTACTGCCACCTCTGGACCTCTGGTTCTATTTCTAACTTTGCCTCAGGTACGTAGTTGTCACGGCTTCTAGGTGACCCAAGGTGTTGGAGAGGGTCCAAAATCAAAGCGACACCAACTAGGCACCCAAGTCGTGCCTAAGTGACGCCTTGACAACTATGCTCAGGTATTTCTATTGGTAGTCATTATGCATTGGCAGTCTCCAATCCTTGGATCATTTGTCACACCCCGGCCCGATTAATAAGGGCCAAGTATGACTGGATGTCTCTGACATCCAACCAATCCCTCAGGATCGCAAGTGCAGTACCCTATTTACAAACATATTTCACAAATACAATAATCAGACGCAGCGAAAACAATTTAAATAATAGAGGTAACATCAGTAATAAAAGAAGTCTAAGTGATATTTCATTTATATAAAGGATAAAGCTTGTCATACAACTATACATTTCTCAAAAGTACCACAAGGTAACACTATATAAGAAACTATACTATAACTATACAAAAATGTTTATAACCACAAAAGAGTGGGGAGATAGTTTGGACTGTCAGGCCAAGATCAAGAGAATGCACAGTCATCCCATGCGCACGAAGCATCATGCACTTCAATCTCCAGCGCCATAAATCCACTACCAGAAGTAACCAAGTCATCTGAAAAATAAGGATATCCACAGGAGTGAGCTCCACTGAGCCCAGTAAGGGAAACACACAAGCAAATGCAAATAGTCAATGATGAATGACCTAGAACTAAGAATGCTTATAACAATAATACTAAGTTTCATAGGGTATAAGTGCTACTGTAATAGAATGCTAGCCTCGATCCCGGAAACACATAACCAGACGTCGGTCACCGGAGCGAAACCATTCTACTACGGTGGAAACCCGCCAGCTCCAGAATGAACACATCGGTCCCCAGCAGATCCCCAATGACTAACCCTACTGTTTGTTCCCACAGCGGAGTACACACGTTAACATGGGACAGTGAATGGCATTCCGGAATTTACCCTTCGGACCTACCACGGGTTATCCAACACCTGAACCCCTGTTGGTAAGGGTCGTAGCACTGGGTTCATGTCAATCCTAACCATATGCATACTATCATGATGACATATGAATCATAATAGATAATACAGCAATTCTGTCCAACAACATCATCATCATAATAAATTCCAAGAATCAAGTAATAAATGCAAAATGCAATATGGAAATGCAACCTAAAATCATGCACATCTAATGCAAAGAAATTAAAGCTAACAAAAAATACATAATCAGTGTTATTAATATGATGCATGACATGGCAATCATAACAAACCGAAATTAAATATCACAAACACGCCAAAATTAAGGTCAAAATCCCCTAACCTCAAGTTGTAGAACAAATTGGACAACAGAGAAACCAAACTCAAACACAAACTTCACAAGAGAGAGGGTAAACAGCCTTATTTAGACATTAAATAACATAAATTAGACATAGAAAAAACCCTAGGTCAAACCCCTAGCAATTAGGTTCAAAACCATCACAAAATAGGGAACCGGATTCAGGCTCTGATCTAACCGGTCGACCGGATTTAGACCTGCAACTCCATCCGATCCATAAAACAGAATGGGTTTTTGGCTTAGATCTTCATGGATCTTGACATGCAAGGCCAGAAAACTAAAAATTGGCTTCAAGGGAGTGAAAAACATGGTATTTGGGTCAAATCAACCCAAATGCATGTATGATCAAGGTTTTTAAAACCAAACTACCTAATGTCCTAAGCTTTTGGGGTTTGCTTGAGTTGTACAATCATGGATCCTCACATGTACAGGTCCAATTTCACAATTCAAGCTTAATTAAGGTGGGTTAGTAGTGTTGGGTTAATTAAACCCAAAACCACATTCCAATTTGGGGATTTGCCTAAATACCTATCAATCCTTAAGCTTAGGGCTGAAATTGGTTGTATTCCATGAAGTGTACAAAGAAGAAGAAGAAGAAGAATTAGGGAATTTCAGTCTAGGTTAAAGACTTACCTGTACTTGAAGATGAAGGAGATTGTAGTATTCAACTCCAATTGATCAACTTCTATCAAGGTATGAAGATCCAACCAAGTGCAAGCTTCCTTCTCTTCTTCTCCTCCCTTTCTTCACTTCTTAATTTCTTTCTCTCTTGGCAGATTCGGTTCTTGGTTTAGGAGAGAAAGAAATGAAAGAAAAACTAAGACTTCTATATATAGATGGGCTGCACTAAGGATTGTTTGGTTCAGCCCATAGTGAATCAGTTTTTAAAATGTATTTTTCTTAACTAATTTTTATAAAAAATAAATAGCTAATTGATTATGTCTAAGTCAAATAACGTATGTCATGTGACATAAATAGGAAGGTTAGCTAGGGTAGGCTATGGGAAACTGGATTCCACATTGGGGATGTGGATCCCACAAGAGGAAATGACTATTCCGCCCCTATATACTATTTAAATAAAAATTACCATATATAAACATACAAGAAGGGTTTCTCATCCACAAGCCGGTCAAGAATGGAGTAAGGTTTCGCAGGCTATCAATCCAGCATGCTAAGCTTATGTTTTGCCTTCCGTTAGACACCTCAGACTCATTTAAGGCCAAGGTAGTTGGCTATTCGAAATGCCTTAATAGACGAGTCATGAGATTGGTCTGAATTTTCAACCGAGGCAGCCCACAACATAGAGGCTACCATGGGCATTGAACCAGAACCTGAAATTACACGGTTCCAAAAGTTCAAATTTATAGCGGGTTTCACATCATTGACTCCAGTGCCACTGACCATATGACAGGTTCCTCTACCCTTTTTCATCAGTACTCTCCTTCTTCTGGGAAAGATACTGTTCGAGTGGCAAATGGGTCTCTTTCTTCTATATCTGGAAAGGGATATGTTTGTTGCTCTCTTAGACCTAGTATTACATTAAATTCTGTTTTGCATGTTCCTTCTTTCTCTACTAATTTATTGTCTATAAATAACCTTACTAAGGAGCTAAATTGCAAAGTAACATTCTTTCCCTCCCATTGTGTCTTACAGGATCTGGTGACAGGGAAGACAATTGGGGTTGGTAAAGTGCAAGGTGATCTCTACTTGTTTGATAGTGGTTCACCGACTTCTGCTGTTGTTCCCTCTCACACTCATCAGTTGCATTCTATCTCTTCGGACTTATATCAGTGGCATCGTAGGCTAGGCCATCCCCCCATTGGAACTTTATCTCATTTGTTTCCCTAGTTGGTTAAAAATTGTAATAAGGATGAGTTTTTTGTAAAGCCTGTGTTTTAGCGAAACAGACATGTTCTAGTTATTCCCCATTAAATAAAAGAAGTCTTTCTCCTTTTCATATTGTTCATTCTGATGTATAGGGCCCCGCCCAAAAAGCCTTTATTTCTGGCCATAGATGGTTTGTCACTTTTATTGATTGTCATAGTTGCACTAACTGGGTGTATATGATGCAACACAAGAGTGAAGTCTTTTGGTGTTTTCAGCTTTTCCACCAGTTAGTTAAGACCCAATTTAATGCCACTGTGAAAATTCTTCGCAGTGACAATGGCAGAGAATACATGGAGGGTCAATTTAAAAAATATATGGCTGATCATGGGATTCTTCATCAAACTAGCTGTGTCGATACACCTCCTCAAAATGGTGTGGCTGAGAGGAAAAATCACCACGTACTAGAAATGGCTCGTACCTTGAGGTTTGACCGAAATGTTCCTTCCCAGTACAGGAGTGACGCTATTCTTACCGCTGCCTACTTAATCAACTGCTTGCCTACTCAGGTTCTGGCCTTTCGTGCTCTAGTTGATGTCCTCCAAGGTTCATCTTCCTTTCTTGTTCCCCCAAAGGTTTTCGGTTGTGTTTGCTATGCTCGCAATCATCACTCCCATGGGAAGCTGGATCCTCGTGGCATCAAGTGTATTTTTTTGGGTTATTCAGCAACTCAAAAAGGATAGAAATGCTACCATCTTCCCACCAGATGTGTCCTAGTCTCCACGAACAACATCTTTCATGGGTCCATCGCTTACTATTCATCATCACCTCTTCAAAAAGAGTTTGACTTGGTTGGCAAAGATGTGCCGACATTACCTGCTGCTGCTCCTTCCAATGTTCCAATTCATGGGGAGCAGGTGCCAGATCAGGTTCATGTTCAAGAAGGGTCTTCTTTGGATACAATTCAGGGGGAGCAGCCTACTTCTGGCTCTGTTAGAAGACAGGTTGAAAATATTCAAGGTAGACTTGATCGTCCAAATCTTTGTGTCGTTACTAGAACTCCTAAGAAGCAAGTTGAAAACACCACAACTGCGGCACTTTTACTCATCCCATCGCCATCCTTTGAGCCAGAGCCTACTACTCCGTCTGGTAAGGATCTATCTTCTTCTCTTGAACTACCTATTGTTGTTCGTAAAGGTATTCGAAAATGTATCCAACATCCCATATCTTATGTTGTTTCCTATGACTCTCTTTCTCCTTCCTATCATGTTTTTGTGTCTTCTCTTGCCTCTGTTTCTATTCTACAGAAATAGCAGGAAGACTTTGCAGATACAAAATGGAAAGCAACTATGGTGGAAGAGATGAAAGCCATAGGAAAAAGAAAACACTTGGGGTCTTGTTATTCATCCTCCAGGAAAAAAGGAAGTTGGATGTAAATAGGTGTTTGTAGTCAAGCAAAAGATGTATGACACATTGATAGGTACAAAGCAACACTTGTGGCCAAGGGTTTTACTCAAACTTATCGGATTGACTACCAGGAGACCTTTGCTCCTATTGCGAAATTGAATATTATTCGTATTTTATTATCATGTGCTGTAAATTTTGGGTGGGATTTGCAGCAGCTTGATGTCAAGAATACTTTCCTTCATGGAGAGCTTGAGGAGGAAGTATAAATGGAGATTCCTCCAGGTTTTTCATCTGAAAAAACTCATGGCAAAGTCTACAAACTGAAGCGTGTACTCTATGGGCAGAAGCAGTCTCCTCGGGCTTGGTTTGGTAGATTTCACAAGGCCATGATTTCGGTGGGATACAAACAGAGTATGACCAGCATTACTCTGTTCATCAAACGGTCTGGTGAAAAGGTCACTATGCTCATAGTTTATGTCAAGGACATTGTGATGACATGAAATGATGGTGCAATGATCTCCCGTCTGAAGAGCTTCCTAGGACGTCAGCATGAAATAAAAGATCTAGGGAAATTAAAGTACTTTCTTAGGATTGAAGTTGCTCATTCCTCAAAAGGCATCTTTCTCTCTCAAAAGAAGTATGTTCTGGATCTTTTATCTGAAACTGTTTTGTTGGGTTGCCATCCCTATGATACACCTATGGAGACTGGTACTCGACTGAAGGAATACGATGGTGAACCTAATAGTTGTCACGGCGTCATGGCGATCCAAGTCGGTGGAGGGGTGTCTGATCGATATATCGACATGTCGCCCGCCATGACGTTGCCATGGCGATCATGTCGACCATGTTTTATTTTTTATTTTCTCTATTTTTTAATGTTTTAATAGATGTATACTCAAGCCATGTTTTATTTTTTCTCTATTGTTTCTCAAGTTTTAAGGATGGCAATCTTGTAATTAAGCAGAATCTAAGAAAGGGCATAAAAGGGTTTTGATTTAATGACTAAGGGTAAACTTGGAGGGATGTGTATAGTATGGACAAAGGGGAATAAAAGAAGAGAAGGGTACTTTAGAAAAAAGATAAAAATAAGGGTTTGTAATAACCCACGATCAGATTATGGTTGTCTTCAACCTTATGACTTCAGCCTGGGATGGAAAACAGCGCAGTACAAAGGAGATTTTTTTTTTTTTGGTGAATAAAAAAATATATATTACCAAAGCCCGAGGTGGGCGAAAGGGAAAAGCGAGGGAAGGGGAAAATACATGGGGGGCAGGAAATTACAAGGGAAAAGTAGTACGAAGGAGATTATTGTTACGTGCCTAATGGGACCCACTATAGTGTATGGGCGCTAGATTGGTCCAGCCTAGTATGGGATAGGTTAAAGGGCTTGATTTTACGCGTTCCATCAGCTTCGGAGCTTTTGGCGTATTGGTCAAGTACCTAACATTTGGTATCAGAGCTGGGCACCAAGTCACGGGTTCGAGTCACAGAAAGGGCTACCTAGGAGCATGGTTTAAAATCTCGCGAAATTTCGGCGATATATCGCCAAATTTGGTATATCTCGACATGTCCGAGATACGAAACCAATCCGAAACCAAAAAATACAATATTTCGTCGATATATCGTGAGATATCGACTAAATATCGTGGATCTCACGATATATCGCAAGATATTGAAAAAGTGACAAATAGTGTCACGTGAGGGGCCATTTTATACCATATTTCGCAGCTCTTGGTCGAGATTTCGACCGAGAGCTGCTGAAACTCTATTTTTCTCTCTTCTTCCTCATTTTTTGCTCTTCTTCCTCCCTTCCAAGCCTCATCCAAGCATTGTTGAAGCTCCTTGTCGCCGGGAAGACGTCGGAGGGTCATCTAAGCTCATCATCCAAGCCTATTTTCATTATTTAAGGTAAATTCTATTTCTCTAAAACTATTTTTTTTTAAAATATTTTGTACAAATGTTGTTGGATGTTGATGATATTAATATATGTTAGACACCGGAGGCCGATCTACAACCTCACGGTGTTGAAATTTTTTTCCCATATGTATTTTTTTTTTTTTTTCTGGTTTTAAAAATTTATTTTCCTACAACTAAAATAGGAAATAATTAGGGGTAATATGACTTAGATGGTAATGAATTAAATATATGTTAGACACCAATGGCCGATCTACGGCTTCACAGTGTCGGATTTATTTTTCTGCTTAAATAATTATTTTAATTTTCGAAAATTAAGAAAAATATATAAAAAATTAAAAAAACAGAAATAAATAAGGAAAAATATGAGTTTTAAGTTTAAAAAATAATGAAAAAATATGAAAGTTATTTCTATATGTTTTGAAATGCATTACATGTATATTATGTTTACTAATTTTTGGTTTTGTTGTGTTAGGTCAATACTTATATTAACATTATATATAAAAAATTGGTTTTAATTATGTAAAAAATATAAGGGTTAGGGGAAAAATATTAAATAACTATACAAGTGTATTAGTAATCTAAAAGTGTCAATTGAAGTGCATCTACATTAAGTTTTTTAATTATTTGTGTTACTTACATTGCAGTAAACAAGTATCATTATGGCGGATCGTAATAGACAACGTGCGAAGGGCGAGCAAAAGGTGGGGAAAGTAGTCAACAAAGGGGGCGGAGGGAACAAAGAGAACAGAGGGAACAAGAGAGACCAGCCAGTCAGCATAGGGGTGACATTGCATGGTTACATGGTACTCCCATTGATGGGGATAAGAGAAAATCTATATGTAACTATTGTCACATGCAATTTATGGGAGGTGGGTCCAGTAGACTTAAACAACATCGGACTGGAGGATCTAAAGATGTTGTAGGTTGTCATATGGTCCCTACTGAAGTAGCCAGGGAGATTGGTGATAGTTTGAGGGGAAAGAAGAAGAGGAAGGCTGACAAGCAAAGGATAAGAGAACAACTTGAGGATACAGTGAGGAGTTCGATGGGAGGAGGAAGACGATACAATGATGATGATGATGACTCCTCTGATGATGATGATGATGATGATGACATTGCAGTACCTGATGACATACAAACAGCAGAGGAGGCTAGGGATTTTAGGCGGACTGTTTCAAGGAGTAGAGTAAGTTTTCAAGATGATCAGGAGAGACAAAGAGTAGGGGTAGTGGAGGAGCTGGCGATTCGGAGGTCCTAGAACTTTGAATCATTTTAAAAGATCACAAAGTGTGAGGGCAGCCCCAACACCTCTACCGATGCAGTACCACCATCAACATCTCGATCCTAAATTGCAAAAGAAGAAAGGAAGCGATCAACCCAGAATCAAAGGAGCAAGGAAGGGGATGAAGGGATTGGTTAAAGAATCAATAGCTAAGTGGATGCTATACCATACCATCCCAGCAAACACTGCACAAGGCCCCCATTATGATACCATGATAGATACCATTGCAGAGGCTGGCCCAAGATTCAAGGGCCCCACCCCATATGAGGTAATGAATGTTTATCTACCTCAACAAAAGAGTGAGATTGATGAGTACATTAGTGAGATGAGGAATATGTGGGAGACATATGGGGTGACTATAATGGCAGATGGATGGACTGGGACTACAAGAAAGTCCATCATCAATTTCATGGTTTATTGTGATGGGAGGACAGTGTTCCTCAAATCTGTGGATGCATCCAAAGAGATAAAGGATGCAAAATATATTTACAGATTGTTAAAGGAAGTAGTGGAAAAAGATGTGGGTATTGAGAATGTTGTCCAGATTGTAACGGACAATGGAAGTAACTTCAAGCTGGCCGGTGAGAAGATGATGAACAATAGTAAGTACCGGTTCTTCTGGACTCCTTGTGTAGCCCATTGCATTGACTTAATGCTAAAAGATATGGGAAAGTTAAAGTTGGTGAAGACTGTGGTTGAAAGTGCAAGACAAGTCACCAACTTTGTATACAACCACTCCTATGCACTCAATCTATTGAGGGAAAAATGTGTGGGTGACTTGGTTAGGCCTGGCATCACAAGATTTGCCACCAACTACATTGCCCTCAAAAGCATTGAGACAAAGAAGGCCGGGCTGAGAAGCATGTTTGCTTCTGAGGAGTGGTTTGAATGGAAGGGTTCCAAGACTGCAAATGGGAGGGAAGCACAAGCAACGATGTCATCTGAGGACTTCTGGACCAAACTAAGCAAAGTGGTGAAAGTTTTGGAGCCAGTAGTTAAAGTTCTACATGTTGCTGACTCCGCTCTGAAGGGTCCAACCATGCCAGTCCTATATGCTGCAATAGACTTGATGAAAGACAGTGTCTATAGTATGGCTCCTCGCAGTAGCAAACACTTCTTAGATATCATAAATACTCGCTGGGAGAATCAACTTATGCATCCACTGCATAAGGCTGGTGAGTAAATTTGTTTTATGTTTACTAATTCTATATTACTAATTCATAGTATTATTATTTACTAATTACCTATGCATTTGACAATAGCTCTATTCTATATGTCATATTTCAGTATACTACTTGAACCCTAAGTATCAATATAACAATAGGCTTGGGTTGGAAACTCAACTTATTGATGCTGTGAAACAAGTAGTGAAGAAGTTAGAGCCAGATGGTGTACTACAAGCAATTTGCAACAATGAGGTGAGTTCATTTGGAAACTCAACTTATTGATGCTTTCAAATAAGTAGTGAAGAAGTACTTACTAATTTTCCACATGGGTGTAGATCAAAGTATTTAGGGATGCATTGGGAAGTTTTGGAACTGAGGCTGCGATACAAGGCAGAGCGCGTGGTAATGCTGGTAATTCTTTTAAGTTTTAAATTACATATGTATTGAAATTTGAAAGTTGAAACAACATTTGACACATGTCTTTTTTGTTGTAAACTTGTAATGCAGCTGAATGGTGGGTGTTGTATGGGGAATCGGCTGAAAACTTAAGAAGAATAGCAATTAAAGTCCTTGCCCAAACATGTTCTGCATCTGGTTGTGAGAGGAACTGGAGTACCTTTGCACTCATCCACTCCAAGAGGCGCAACAGATTGGGGTCTCAACGTTTATTTGACATGGTGTATGTGCACTACAACTTGAGGCTGAAACTGCAACACATACGCATAGGACATGAGGGACAGAGGGGCACCATTGATCTAGCTGACATCTTTCAAGTTGACTCAGACGATGAGGACCCTATTGTGGATTGGGTGAGGGATAGAGGTGAGCCAGTGTTGGATGAGGAGGGAGGTAAGCCCGACCCCATGATAGCTTCTGAGATTGGTGCTGATGTGAACGAGTATATGGCTGACGAGGGTCAGATACATGCAAGGGGAAGCCTCACCCATACCATTCCAGCCCAGGTGGCTGATGTTCGATGATGAAGGCTGGTCTAAGTTCTCAAATGATGATGATGGTGATGATGGTGATCTTTGGTGGTGGTGATGGTGATCTTGGTGGTGGTAATCTTGATGGTGGTGATGTTGGTGGTGGTGATCTTTGGTGAAGAATTTGATGGCATGCGAGGCGTTATGTGGTAGGCCAGAGGCCCGGATCCGGCACGTAGAGCCACTCCGACTCACTGGAGAGACACGAGTTTGATCATGCCACACAAGATACGGACCACGAAGCACGTGCCCCCATACCCCCACCCTCAAGAGGCCCCCTACATACATACAACAGGAAGCGTAGGGGTCGACAAACACAGTTGCAACCTGATCACATGGACATTGATAACCTGTCTAGCTCTGTTGGTGGTTTGAGTATGGGTGATAGGGAGGGAGGACCGACTAGACATTGGTGTGCCCCATCTTTTGACGCACATACCACTCCATTGGCATCGGATTATGGTGCATCACAACCTTACGGTGGATATGGATATGGATCATCATCATATGGGCAATTTAGTGGGGTAGGGGACTATGACTACCAGTCCCAGTCCCAGTCCCAGGGACATACTGGATCATCTTTTGTAGATAACATCTTTGCATACCCTAGCAGACCTAGCTACCAACCTCACAAGCCATACATGCGGCCAATGCCATCGCCTCTTGCGCGGCGCCAACATCATATCACGGTGGATCATCTTCTTCACGATGGATCGATTGGTAACCCTAGTTTATATCCTAGGATAGGTTACCTACGATATGTTGATGATTCCATTTACGTGACACTTGTGGATGACTACACTCGTTTCTTCTCCGATTCTATACCGTGGTCCACATATGTCCTTGAAACAGAGAAGCGATGGGCGTCGACTCGGCGAGGCATGAGTGGGATTGATCCAGGGAGGCACAAGACTACTATTAGTAGTTTAGCACTTGTAATTTGTAACTTAAGTTGTGATTTCATTGATCTATGAACTTGTGAGTTGTGACTTGCGAGTCTTGTGACTTTGACACTAGTGTATTACCTTTAAGGCTTTAAGCATTTGAGCTATTGAATTTTGAGTTATTGAATATTATGGAGTTTATGAGAATCATGGTACTCATCAATGTATATTGGCTTTAACTTGATATGTGATGAAGTTAAATACTATTATTAAATATTAACTGCCTAATTTATGACTCTATGTGTATTTAACTATTTATACATTAGGGTCGGCAACCGTATGTCAATCAAGGGTGCAAGCCCAAAACACCAATTTGAATTCATATTTTTGCAAATTTTATGGTTTAAATGAGTTTATTAAGCTTAAATAAGGCTGTCCATGAAGTTTCAGGCCTAGATATGGCCAAATACCTTCCGAGATGGACCCCCAAAATATTGCAGAAAAAATGCAATATTTCGGTCATATTTTGCAATATTTCGGATATCTCGGATATCTCGGTAAGCCCGAGATACCGAGATATCGCGAAATATTAAACCTTGCCTAGGAGAAGGGCTACCTGGAGTAGAGTGAAAGCCGTCAAGAAAGGGCTACCTGCCGCCAGGCAAAAACCTTGGAGCAGAGTGAAGCCCCTTGGAAAGGGCTACCTACCGCCAGAGTGAAAGCTACCTAGAGTGAGAGCCGCCGAGGACAACGGCTGCGGAAGCGTGGTAGTCTATTATGTGCCTAATGGGGCCCACTATAGTGTATGGGCGCTAGATTGGGCCAGCCTAGTATGGGATAGGTTAAAAGGCTTGATTTAACGCGTTCCATCAGCTTCGGAGCTTTTGGTGTATTGGTCAAGTACTTAACAATTACTCCTTCAACTCTTCTCGGTCCAGTCTAAATCTTCAGGCGAAGCATCACCACATCATGTTCTATCAATTCCAGCAAGAACTCATCACAGAAATCAACTAAACAAGGAATATTTAATCCCTCGAATCAGATCTGGCGACTTCTTAGTTGCAAGTAATCTTCAAAGGTTTGAATCTCAGGGCAAGGAAAGCTTTTGGTTGCGAACCTCTCAGGTAAGTATTGCCCTAGGGTGGTGATTCAATGCACCAAAACTCAAGCCCAATCGACTCTCTCTCAAAGGGTTCAAAACAATTCTATTGAGGGTTGCAGTCACCGTCCAACAGAGAGAACATCAATAGCAAAAGAAGATGAAATCGAAGAGGGAAAGAGAGACTAGACGCCAAGGCATAGGTCGATATGCATGCTTCTCCAGCGCCAAGACGCCATGGCGACGCCATGACAGCTATGGAACCTGTTGATAAAGGCTGATATCAAAGACTAGTGGGAAAATTAATTTATCTCTCACATACTAGACCAGCCATTATGTTTGCAGTGAGTTTGGTCAGTCATTTCATGCATGATCTCTACTCCACATACAAGACTGTTGTTCTTCACATTCTTCATTACATGAAGTCAGCTCTAGGAAAAGGGGTTCTCCTGTCTCCGAATGATCATCTTCGTATTGAGGCATATACTGATGTTGACTGGGGCAGATCTCCTAACCATAAATCAACTTCAGGTTATTGTATTTTTGTAGGGGGGTAACCTTGTCACTTAGGGCAGCAAGAAACAAAATGTGGTGGCAAGGTCCAAAGCTGAAGCAAAATTACATGCTATGGCACAAGGTATCTGTGAGTTACTGTGGATTCAAGGTTTACTTCAAGACCTTGGTGTTTTTGTTCGTCTCCCAATGATGTTGTATTGTGATAACAAAGCCGCAATTAGTATTACCTATAATCCAGTGCAGCATAATCGTAAAGCATGTGAAGATTGATAGACACTTCATACAGGAGAAGTTGGAAAGTAGACAGATTTTTATGCCTTTTGTGAAGTCAGATAATCAGTTGGCTGATATCTTCATTAAGGGCTTGGGTGGGAAATTGTTTCATCCGTGTTTGTTCAAGTTGGGCATGTGTGATATCTATGCACCAACTTGAGGGGGAATGTTGGGTTATGTAGCCTTAAGGGCATTTTGGTACCCTTCCCCCCATACCCGACTCATTAGTTAGAGTCGGCTATGAGGGGGGCATTATTGTAATATTTTTCTCTCCTCTTTTATTATAAATAAAGGGGCTTGGTGATCTCATTGATCACTCAAGCATTCAGTTCTGTTATTGACTGCTAACAACATGGGTGCCACATATCTGCCTTGTTAGAAAGAGGGTACTTCTGGCCCTGTATGCGAGATGAAATGATGGAGTACGTAAAGACCTGCCTAGTGTGCCAACAAGATAAGGTCATGGTACTAAATCTCGTTTTGTTTCGGTGTTTCGGTCTGACCAAAATTTCCGAGATACCGAAATTTCGTCGAAATCTCGGTCGAAATATGGTATTTTTTTGTGGGTGTAAAATGCCAAAAATGTCCGAGATTTCCGAAATTTTCGAAACGAGATGACCGAATTACCGAGATTTCCGAAATTTCCGAAAAGGGATGACCGAAATTTTCGAAATTTCATCGAAATTTCCGAAATATTGCATTTTTTCATTTCGGACTTGCGTTTCATTTCGGACAGGTCGAGATACTCGAAATATTCGATATCTCGACCGAAATTTCGCGAGTTTTAGTACTATGGATAAGGTTGAGAGAGACAAGCCCTTGGTTCTTGAGCCATTGCCAATACCCCCAAAGACCATGGGAAAGTGTCTCTCTTGACTTCATCTATGCTTTACCAAAAGTGGTGGAATACGGATCCATGTTGGTTGTGGTAGACAAATTCTCAAAGTATGCAACTCTCATTTTATGCTCTCACCCACTACTCATCCCAGTAGTCAGCTTATATGTTCGTGAAGAATGTAATGAAGTATTAGGGTATACCTCATTACATTGTAATTGACAAAGATTCAAGGTTCACAAGAAAGTTTAAATTGGAGATATTCAAACTCTAGGGATCTCAGCTGGACTGATCAAGCGGCCAATCCCAAAACAGATGGTCAAACTGAGCGTTTCAATGCTCTTCTTGAAGATTATTTACGGCACTCCATGAATGCAAATCAGAAAAATTGGGTGAACTTGTTGGATATTGTGTGATTTTGCTTTAACCTCCAACAAAGCTCATCCACTCATAAAAGCCCTTTTGAGCTTGTCATTGGACAGCAACCGCTAGCACCCCACACGTTGAACATTGGCTACAAAGGAGCAGCCCCGTAGAATAATAATTTCTGGACTGGCATGAAAATGCCAAAATAACTAAAGCGTACCTTGAGAAGGCCACTAAATGAAGAAGTGGGCCAATCTGAATTAGAGTATTAGACCCAACAAGTTCAACATATGTGATATGGTCCTTGTGAAGCGACACCCAAAGCGACTGAAGCTTCATCATGGCATGTGTCAGAAGTTAATCTATCGTTATGAAGACTCTTTCCAATCATCAAACGGGTCAGCCAAGTTTCTTATCAACGGCAGCTCCCTATTTGGCTCAATCACCTTTATCCTGTTTTCAATGCTAGTTGCTTGAAGCTGTACCATGCAGATCTAGATGTTCTAACTGGAAACATATCAAAGCGCCCACCTGCTATGGTGAAGCCCCCACCAGCAAGAGAAGTTGAGTGTGTTGTAGTTGAGCATCATATGCAAGTGTAACGCAACAAACCTTCATAGATGGGATACTAAGTCAAAGAAAGGGCCTATCCAAGTTAGAACCAACTTGGGAACCAACATCATCCTGACTTTCCTTCCCTGACAAGATTGAAGAGTACTCAAGAGAAGTTGATGAAAGCATCAACATTATAAGTGGGGGATAATGTAACAATCATTTCATCCTTTTTTTCTTTTTTTCTTTTTTTTTTTTGCATGGCATAGCTGGGGCTTAGGGGTTAGCCTTGACATGGGTTGTACCTAATGGTGTTTTTTTAATTAAAGTCCATTGTGCTTTGTATGACTTTTCAGGGGGTCATGTCTCCTTCTGGAAATGTACGAAAAGCTTAAAAGCTACCTTATAGGGGAGTGACAGGTTGTCAAGTAATGCAGCCCTCGGTTGCCTGCCCTACACTAGTTGCCCATCGTTGTTGCACACTTGCCTGGTGATCCCCTTTAGAGCTAGGTTGTAATGCTTTTCATTAGTCAATTAATGTACCTTGCTTTCCTACTAATCGTGTTTTTTTTGTGCTTCGCTTTCCTCTCTTCCTTTTAGAAGGTTAGTCTAGGTTAACTCGTGGCCATCATGAGCTAACAAGTACTGCACAAACATTTGTTTGGATTTGTTCGTGACAGGCCGCCTAGGCATTCAAGAACCGCCTCATTGCCAAGCGCCGCCTAGGTGATGCCTTGACAACTATGTTGACAAGATCTTCGGGTCTTCTGACCATATAATCAGTAAAAGCTCTTTGAAATATCTATGGTGTGGTGACTCGTGACCATGGAAAGAGAACTCGGTTGAAATCTGTCGAAACCACCGAGATATCTCGGTTTCGCAAGAAACCGAGACGAGATATGGGTGGATTTTAAAAAGTCGCTGGTTTCGACAAGTTTCAACCGAAACAACCCATATTTCGCAAGTTTCGATACTCATGCCCATCGAAACTTGAGGAAACCTTGGTCGAAACTAGGATAGACAATTATGTTTGCCAGAAACCAGGACAGACACTTATTTATACCTAATATCATTTAAGTAAATGAATTTGTATTTCATTTACTTAAGATATTATTCATAAATAAGAAAATATCCCCCCCCCCCCTTATTTGAATCCAATAAAAATAGTTAAAAAAATCAAATTCTAAAAGGATAAAAAATCAACCCCCCAGTTCAAGAACAAAAACTAGATTTTCGGCTGTAGGTGAAATTTTCAACTTCCTAATGTTGGGGTTTTTCTCAAATCTATAAATTCCATAAATCTTAATATGGTAAAAGTAAAGCATTGCTAAAAACCAAAAGTGCGGTAAAATATTCATTTGTTTTGATGTCTAAAAAATTATTATCATTCAGATCCATTTTGATAGCATTCGTGCACACCAAATTAACTTTGAGCGAAACATAACTCCTTCAATATAAATCATATTTAAGCAATCTTGGATTTGTTGGAAAGCTATCAAAACTAAGCTTTCTAACAAATCCAAGATTGCTTAAATCTGATTTATATTGAAGGAGTTATGTTCCGGTCAAAGTTAATTTGGTGTGCGTGAATGCTGTCAAATGGCTCTAAATGAAATTAATTTTTTAGACATCAAAACAAATGAATATTTTACCGCACTTTTGGTTTTTAGCAATGTTTTACCACATTAAGATTTATGGACTTTTTAGATTTGAGAAAAAACCCCAGCATTAGAAAGTTGAAAATTTCATCTACCGCTGAAAAATCCAGTTTTTGTTATTGAACTGGGGGTTGACTTTTTATCCATTTGGAATTTGATTTTTTTAACTATTTTTATTGGATTCAAATAGGGGGTATTTGCTTATTTACGAATAATATCATAAGTAAATGAAATACAAATACAAAAGCATTTCCTTGACAACTATAATTCTCAGTACACTGACAAGTACCATTTTGAGTTTTTTTTTTTTTTTTTTTTTTTTTTTGTGAAAATAGTTCATGCATTATGTTTAGAATGTCAAAAATAGGCTGTATACAAAAAATCAGATCAAAAAAAGCATTTTTGGGCCTTGAAACCACTAGCTCGAGTTGGTTGGGAAAAAATCACAGGTTTCGACCAGGTTTCAAACAGTTTCGACCATATCTCAGTTTCTGGCTGGTCGAAACCCGAGTTTTAAAACCTTGCTCATGACAAAGTGAACAAAATGCAATAAAAATTGGCTTAAGTGTACTTTATAATGATAAGTTTTAAAGCTAAGATATAAGTTTAAGCAGGTGTATTATTTTTCATGTAGTGTTAATCCTTTAATGGACTTATAAGTGTTTCTAATGTAAGACTAGAACCTGAATAGATCTAATCCCAGGTAGGATCGAAATTGAAAGACAAAAGTGAATGAGATAAGAGAATAATTGAATCTCATAAATCAGTAACATGTTGAGGCTGCAACTGGGATCGAGTGGTCCCTTTAGATGTAGGATGAAACCCCCAAAAGATGAGCACAAAGAGAACCAGTGAAGAGAGAGATCGATCAGCCTTCAGGATTTTGAAAACCCTAATTTCTTTGAAAACCGATGATGGAGATTGATACCTGATGTGGTGGATGATAATGGACTTAGCAGAAACTTGTAGACCGATAATGAATACCCAAGAGAATGATGTGAATAACTTGCAGAAAAATTCTAGCAACTTGAAGAACTCCCTGAGATCGATTGGACAGTTGTAGGGTTTGAAAACCCTAAAAACCTTGAGATCGATGGAAGGGAATGGGGGGAAAAAGGGATGGGTATCTCACCCTAAGTCTCTCACCTATCCCATCTCAGGATTTCACAATTGCACAAAGCAAATAATTGTATTCATTCAAATCGTGGGGAGCTCTAAAGAGCTGATACATATATATAGCCAAATTGGCGCAGGTTGGAAGGTTCAGATCTAGTTTATAGGGAAGTTAGGGAGAAGAGGAGGTTTCAAGATCAGATTCTGATCTTGGATGAAGAGAGAAGTTGCAGGCTTAATGGAGATGGATTGGGGGTTGAAGAAGATGTATAGAAGGAGATAGCTAGGAGGGTTGTAGATGAAGATAGAAGAAGAGACAGGGGGATGAGAGGGAGTATCGTGAGAGAGAGGAGAAGAGATGAGATTGAGAGGGGGAGAGAAAGAAGAGAAGAAGTTGAGGAGAGGGGAAGGGGACTGCTTCAACGCAGGTCTGGCCACCAAGGCTCCAACTATTGTTTCATTCAATAATTCAATTCAACATGTTACAAAAGATTGGATACATGGGTATATAAAGAAAATAAAAAATGACTCTTGGGCTCAAGCATTAATGATGTAGATCAAAATATGAAGAAGAGGCCAAAACAATGTTCACGTTACTGTTTACGTGAACAGTGTCAGCCCCATATTTGACTTAGTGGGAATATTCCTAGAAGATCATGGGGGCAGAATAGTCTTTTAATTACTAGTGATTCAAGTTTTTAAGTTAAGGGTAAAATTGTCTCTTTGGCCCTAAGTATTTAAGGGCCAATTGCAAGGACCGATGGAACCATATTTAAAGGTGGGGACCACCAATAAAGAGAATCGGCAGCAACACTTGGTCGGTCACTTATTAGTGGGTCCACAAGAAGCACCATCGGCTGGAAGATTTAGAAAATTCCTTGAAGGCTTAAAGATTATATCCAGTTTCTATTTTTGAGTCAATCCTAGTTACTATTTTCTTAGTTTCTATTTCCAAGTTTAGTTTCTAATTTTCAGTTTAGTAGTTTCTATTTTCTTTTAACTTGAGGTGCAAGCATAGCCCTCTATATAATGTAAAGGCTTTTAAAAGCCTCCTACGATTTCAATAGTAGAATGAAATTTGCTAGAAGCATGAAGATTTTGATATCCCCTGTGTGGATGAAGGGCTGAGAGGCCTGGCTGGTGAGAGCCAAAATCCCTAGGGCTGAGAGAGCCGAATCTCCTTATCCCCTTCTCTCTTCTTCTCTTACCTTCTCTCCCTGCCCTGCTCGATATTCCTTGCTGTGTTTGTGACTGCAACTGCTGTAACTGATCACTACCGAAGTCTAGAAGCTGCTTCCCAAGCAAGCCCTTAACTGCTATTGCTGATCATCACCAGAGAAGCATCGAACCACATTCCAGCATGTCCATTTTCTGCCCTACTGCCTGCAGCAATCGAACCAGTTTCTCTCCAATGTCTGACCCTTGTTCCAGCAGAGCTTTGGGAGATTGAATCACACCAATAAAGAGCCCAATCGATCCACATTCTAGCCTGTTCTATTGACTGGATTGCTTCCAAGACTTAACCTTCTACTTTCATTCCTCCTCCATAACTTCACATCCCTCCATCAGAACCTGTGGAGATTTGGAGCACAGAATCACACCATCAATCACCCCACTTGATCCCAATCTTGGCCTACTCTGCTGGCTGGATTGCTCTACACCACTAACCTTCTATTTTCATCCCCAACTCCCATCTCCACTTATGACCATCAGAACTGACCAAAATTGCAGCATAGTGTCACCTCTACAAGGCCTACACTTGATCCTTCTTGGTACGCCAAGTGCAGTGCTGATTTGGCAAGTTTTCTACAAACCTTTTAATTTGGTGTTGCGGCCATATCTCACAAGTTAGCCATTGGAATTGGCTGAAATTTTCAGCAAAGATTCTCCTCATTGCCTACTCCACTCCATCAGCCTTAGAGCCCATTCTCACTGCTGGTTTGTCTAGTATTTGCTACCTTCTATTATTGGTCTTATCTTTCTAAATTCTGATTTGCTTCTATTATTGATGATCTGCCACAACTATTAATGATTCTACTGTAGACTGGTTCTTAGCTGAAACCCATCTACATTAATTAATCACCTAGAAGCTAACTCCAATAAAGCATTAAATTACCTAGAAACTAATACCAAGTAAAATTAATTACTTAACACAGACTTTTGTACTCTATATAGAAACTTAAAAGATCCAACTTAAAAAGTGAAAACTCTAATTAAAGCACCTAGGAAAAAGAAATCAACTTGCTAACTAAGCCTAGAAAATGAAAAGACACATTGGAATATTAAAAGACACTTCAAGAAAATTAAACTCAGGTCTGGTGGCTCTTTGGAGTTGACTTCATAGGCCCCACCAGCAATAATGTCACAGGGACTAACCCTGGCCAGCTTAACCCACAGCTGGGCTTAATTGGGGCTGGTTTTTAGCCCTGCAGGTTGGTCTTGGACCAGATCCGCATGGATCTGCATCACAAATGGCTGAGAATAAGAAAATAAAGTCTAACTAGTATTCCCAACAGAACTAGGATTCCCAAATAGGAGTACAACTCAAACATAACTAGGAAACTAAAAGCCTAATTATAAAAAGAAATTAAATAAACTCAACATCAGCCCACAATTTGTTGCTGGTGTAGAGTAATCCCTACACCAATGGTGCTGCTGGTGTAGGAAGATCCCTACACCTGCGGCTGTATTTCTTGGCATGCAGCCTAGATACATCAGTTGCAGACATGTGCAACGATGTATCTCACTAGGTAATGATCATCTTAAATAACTGTAGATGGTTATCTTACTTTGCAGTGGTTCTTAAGTCTGTATTGATGCTTATTTTATCACCTGCTTAGTTTCAGGATTTCCAAGGATTACCATGAAATACTTCCACTTATGCAGAGTGTGAAGTTCATCCAGAAGTCCAAAACAGATGTCTATAACAATGCATTTAACCTATAATTTAAATATGACTACACCAGGCCTTCACGACATTGAGGAGCAAAAGCCATGTTCTAGCAGGACTTGCCCACATGGTATAAAATCTCGCAATATATCGGCGATATATCGCCATATTTCGTAAATCTCGACATGTCTGAGATACGAAACACTTCCGAAACAAAAAAATACAATATCTCGTCGATATATCGTGATATATCAACGATATATCGTGGATCTCACGATATATCGCGAGATCTCACAATATATCGCGAGATCTCACGATATATCGCGAGATATTGAAAAAGTGACAAATAGTGTCACACCAAGGCCCCTTTTATACCATATTTCGCAGCTCTTGGTCAATATTTCGACCGAGAGCTGCTGAAAATCACTTTTTCTCTCTTCTTCCTCATTTTTTGCTTTTCTTCCTCCCTTCCAAGCCTCATCCAAGCATTGTTGAAGCTCCTTGTCGCCGGGAAGACGTCGGAGGGTCATCAAAGCTCATCATCCAAGCCTATTTTCATTATTTAAGGTAAATTATATTTCTCTAAAACTATTTTTTTTTTTTAAACTTTGTACAAATGTTGTTGGATGTCGATGATATTAATATATGTTAGACACCGGAGGCCGATCTACAGCCTCACGGTGTCAAAATTTTTTCCCATATGTATTTTTTTATTTTTTTCTGGTTTTAAAAATTCATTTTCCTACAACTAAAATAGGAAATAATTAGGGTAATATGACTTAGATGGTAATGAATTAAATATATGTTAGACACCAATGGCCGATCTACGGCTTACGAGGTCGATTTATTTTTCTGCTCTTAAATAATTCTTTTAATTTTTGAAAATTAAGAAAAATATATAAAAAATTAAAAAAATAGAAATAAATAAGGAAAAATATGAGTTTTAAGTTTAAAAAATAATGAAAAAATATGAAAGTTATTTCTATATGTTTTGAGATGCATTAAATGTATATTATGTTTACTAATTTTTGGTTTTGTTGTGTTAGGTCAATACTTAACATGATAGCTTCTGAGATTGGTGCTGATGTGGACGAGTATATGGCTGACGAGGGTCAGATACATGCAAGGGAAGCCTCACCCATACCATTCCAGCCCACTGGTGGCAATGTTGCTGATGATGAAGACTGGTCTAAGTCCTCAAATGATGATGATGGTGATGATGGTGATGCTGGTGGTGGTGATGGTGATGCTGGTGGTGGTGATGGTGGTGGTGGTGATGTTGGTGGTGGTGATGCTGGTGAAGAATTTGACGGCATGCGAGAGCGTTATGTGGTAGGCCAGGAGGCCCAGGATACGGCACCTATAGAGCCACTCCGATTCACTGGAGAGACACAGTTTGATCATGCCACACAAGATATAGACCACGGAGCACGTGCCCCCGCACCCCCACCCTCGAGAGGCCCCCTACATACATACAACAGGAAGCGTAGGGGTCGACAAACACAGTTGCAACCTGATCACATGGACATTGATAACCTATCTAGCTCTGTTGGTGGTTTGAGTATGAGTGATAGGGAGGGAGGACCGACTGGACATTGGCGTGCCCCATCTTTTGACGCACATGCCACTCCATTGGCATCGGATTATGGTGCATCACAACCTTACGGTGGATATGGATATGGATCATCATCATATGGGCAGTTTAGTGGGGTAGGGGACTATGACTACCAATCCCAGTCCCAGGGACATACTGGATCATCTTTTGTAGATAACATCTTTGCATACCCTAGCGGACCTAGCTACCAACCTCACCAGCCATACATGCAGCCAATGCCATCGCCTCTTGTGCCGACGCCAACATCATATCACAGTGGATCATCTTCTTCACGAACTGGATCGATTGGTAACCCTAGTTTATATCCTAGGATAGGTTACCTACAGTATGTTGATGATTTCATTTACGTGACACTTGTGGATGACTACACTCGTTTCTTCTCCAATTCTATACCGTGGTCCACATATGTCCTTCAAACAGAGAGCAATGGACGTCGGCTCTAGCGAGGCATGAGTGGGATTGATCCAGGGAGGCACAGCAACTACTATTAGCAGTTTAGCACTTGTAATTTGTAACTTAAGTTGTGATTTCATTAATCTATGTGTATTTAACTATTTATACATTAGGGTCAGCGACCGTATGTCAATCAAGGGTGCAAGCCCAAAACACCAATTTGAATTCACATTTTTACAATTTTATGGTTTAAATGTGTTTATTAAGCTTAAATAAGGCTGTCCATGAAGTTTCAAGCCTAGATATGGCCAAATACCCCCCGAGATGGACCCCCGAAATATTGTAGAAAAAATGCAATATTTCGGTCATATTTCGCGATATCTCGGATATTTCGGATATCTCGGTAGGCCCGAGATACCGATATATCGCGAGATATAGTACTATGCTTGCCCAATACCTTTGCTACAAGCTACACATTAGAGTCTGGATGCCTAACAGACACAAATGAATTCCCTAATTCTCTTTCTGAAACTTGTATAAATAGATACTTTACAAATGTTTAGAACTTTCTCTTAACCTTACATTTAACCTGGATCCTTATTTTACAAATATGTTAAGACTTGAAAAGGAACTAGGAAGACTTGAAGCCCATGTCAAAGGCCTACTGAAGCCCATGTAGACCCTGAGAATTCCATGAACAGTTCAAACTCAAAGTTGCTAACCTGCAGCCAACCTTTTCAAAGAAATCTCAAGTTTTCAACCAATATTTTTTTTCCTTACTATATTAAGGGAGTCCACTATTTTCTCTATGCTTTTGATAACACTAGTAAATTTGTCGGGATGTATTTCACATGAGTTATAACAGTTAACATTTTCTCAGCTTTCTTTTCTCACCTCAGTGAGAATGAAACAAAACCCAGCATAGAGATTTAAACTCCCTTAGTCTCATCCTCCATTCTTCTTATGACAGTTCACTTGACTTCTGATGCTCTACGATTGACTCCATTAGCATTGAGGCAGCCCTGCAGCTAGTAAGCTGCTCTGCTCCAGCCTCAAAACTAAAAACGAACTGACCCCTTGCAAATCTGCTAATCATTAAAATATAATAAAAGGGTAACTTTTTCCTCAATGTATCATTAAGGAGAAGTTTATCTAATCGTAAACAGCCCTAAAAACCTGCCATGTGGTGGCATAGTTGGATACCTAACTTTGTGGACATACTGCCCATGTCAGCCTTGGCTCATGTTGTAATATTTAGCCTGAAAGGAGTACACCAAGCGGCAGAACCAACAGGTCAATTCTGGTCAAACCATATGATAGAGTTTGGCTTTGAAATTTGACAAAATGGCCAATCCACATGTTCTCCTTTCTACCCTGTTAGCATCATGACATCATACATCCACTGATTTTAAGTAAAAAGAAAAGAGGGGGAATGAAAATAGAAATGAAGAATAAAAGGAAATGAAAGAAGAACCCTGATTCCAAATGAACAAAGAAACTCCCTCAGCAAACAAGCAAGTCTTTTTTTTTTTTCCTAGGATGAAACTCATAGTTAGAATAATGTTTTGTTTAAAAAATCCAAGAATCCAGGCATAAGCCATCATTTCAAATCCAACAAGGGGATAGTCACACCTGCTCATGCGGTGATTCCCCCTAAGGCGGATGCACGCACAATACGATAAAAGACCCCTAGGAGGAACCAATGAAAAGCCAGGGTAGATCCGGTTGAGTTATTGATATGAGATTGATCCAGGAGATATTTGATTTCCCTTTGGAATAAGGCTTCTGTTTTTTGGGGAGAGAAAATTGGTCCTTCGAGTTCCCATATTTATTACCCTTCTCGCATCGGTTCTACATCAAATGATGAGCCCATGCAAAAACTCTCTTTTATTGGCAAAATAAAAATAAAAAAAAGGCGTACCCAGTGCACGAGGCTCCCGCCACTGCAGGGTCCGGGAAGGGTCATAATGTACGCAGCCTTACCCCTGTTTTCGCAGAGAGACTGTTTCCAGACTCGAACCCACGACCACTTGGTCACAATGGAGCAACCTTAGTGTTGCACCAAGGAATTTGACAGCCATGGAATTTGACATGTAGATGCTCCAAAGTGTCTCTACTAATCCAACAGTCAAATCAAATACACACACACCAATTTGGACTATTAATATGCATATGATTCAGGTTCCTACATCTGTTTCTGTATATCAGATTCTCATATTTATCGTGCCAAACACACTCACAAACTACTAATAATATAATCTTGGATTCTTTGAGATTTAGTTTCCCATCCAACAAAGCCAGCTCCCTCACAGGTTTCCAACCTGCGATGTCTTCTCACATTACTGATGTCTTACATCCCATTGATTCAAGCTAAAAATACAAAGAAGTTGCATATGCAAGTTAAGGATTGTCTTTACAAAACCTGAACACATATTTATTAACCCCCACTATACACTTCATCATTCTGTCTACAATACCAGTATCTTATTCAATCAAGAATGTAGACTCATATGAAAATAACACTTGCTGAACAAATAACCTCCCCCAAGTTATCGCAAATTCCACAACTGACAAAGATAGTGAAGATAGGGTCCCACCTTCAATTGTATCATGGCAGTGAAGTGAAACATGAGGGTCCCTTTTTCTCCACTTAATAAAGGATGGATCTTCCCAGATTCTATGACCTTGATCCGAGGGGAAAATGAGTTTTCCAACCAGAGCAGACATGGCTTAATTACAAGCTACCACCAAAAAAGCTTCTTCTGTTGAGATAAAAAGTGTACATATGTTAAAAGAAAAACAAAGAATCAGACACGCAATGCAAAAGAATGGCAAATCCATATCTACACGCAACAATATGCACAGTATTTCTGCAGATGTTTCCATATGCAAATATCACTATTTTATTTTAATCTTTTCTTAAATTATTGAAAATATTTTCTATTTTTCTAATGGATTTTTAATATTTCAATTGACATTTTTTAGTTTTTCCAAGTTTTTGCAATTGTTGCTTTACCCAGGCAATTTCAAGGAGCTGAATAACACAATATGGATCCATTAAATTTTTCATTTTTGGTCCAAAAATACATTTTCCCAGACAAATATTGTTTGACTTTTATCATTCAGAAATCAAGCAGAAATAAAATCATATGATTTTGTCTTTAATGGCATTTCAAGGCTGAGTTCATATTTTGAAATGGAGTCCTTTACATTCTCATGCTAAGAAAAATTCGCAGAACAGTCCATAATAAACTGACTAAGTTCACACCCTTACCTCAAACTCAACTCAACTCAGCCATTTCCCAACTAAATGGAGTTGGCTACATGGATCTTCTTTCTACAATCAACTCTATTCAAAGCTGTACAAGTCCTAAGCTATGCATATCTTTCCTCACCATTTCTCCTATAGTCATTTCAGGCCTCCCCTTGGCTCTTTTAGTTCCTCTAGTCTGAATTATATACCTTTACCTTCCCCACCAAAATTATGAATTATGTGATTTAAGTCTACTAAAATGCAAATGATCCATACTACAACTACATTTCCTGTAAACATCAGTAGAAATATTCCACCTGTGCTTTAAGTTTCAACACTAAGTTACATCCTCGATACCAATTCATAATTTTATCACTACCCACTTCTCAATTTAATTTATCGCAGTTTGGTCAGCTAATGATCTCGCATATATAGCTAATTTCTCATCTGATTATGAAACAAACTACCACCGTCTGGAAGCATTATCTCTTTTTCATTTAAGAAACAGCACCTTCACACGGAAATCAAAACCCAATTGCAGAAACCCCAGACCAAATTCAAGCTTAGTGAACTCAATATACCCACAGTCCCTACGTCCCCAACGATTAAGACTTAAAAGTCTTTAACAACTTGAATAGACTTAATGGGTCGAAACTCAAACGCAACCAATCGACTTGAATACTACTACTACCACTCCTACTACTATCAATATTCTCTGTCAATCCAGACTCTAGAGAAAGACTTGAAGATCTAAGCGACATTAACACAGCTAAGCATCATTACAGAAACAAATCTGCTTATTCTGTTGATGAACATAAACAGAGAGAGAGAGAGAGAGAGAGAGAGAGAGAGAGAGAGAACGAACCCGATCGCCGTGCAGTAAGACGTTGACGACTGTGACAGAATGGGACAAGCAAGCAAGATTTTTCCTTTTGGCTAAGATCAAGATATGGTTCATACCCGCATACCCGCATTCCCGAGTCCCGACTTCCGCCTCAAGGAGAATGAGCAATAGAGATCTTGATATGGTAGAGCTCGTTCTATCTTCACTAATAAGCAACTAGGAATTTATAGCATTGAGCAGGATAGGCAATCATTATTCGTTTGGGATATTCAAACATTAAAGATGCTTAGTTCATCGATCCAGCGGCTTTCAGCTACTCCTCACTTTATAAAGATTAACCAGCGCCTTTTTTCTGTGAGATTTTTTTGGTTTTTTTTTTTTTTCAGGGGGTCAGCTCAGTTGGCAAATGATCAACTTCTCAAATAAGAGGTCATCAGTTCAAACCACCTTGGACCTATCCCCATCCCTTATCCCCACTTTTTTCTATGAGAGTTTTCCTCTGTATGACTATATCATCATTCTCTCCACTGTTCCAATGGAATTTTTATCACCTCCAATTCGCTGTCCGCTCCAATTTCCTCCAATTCCTCACATAGGAGCTTAAATGACCACCCTACCCCACCTTGGGCAGTGTGTTTGAGCAGGGGTTAGAGTGGTCATTTCTTCTCCTATGTGAGAAATTGGAGGTGATATAGGATAAAAGTCTACCAAAACAAAAATATATAGGATAAAATATATTATATATTTGAAAAAAAAAAAGAAAAAAAAAAAATATATATAATACATAACCATGGCACAAGTGAGTGAACTATCGTAAATATATTTTATTGTATTCTTTTTTTTTTTCATAGTTGATTACGTAGGCTCTATTTTGTTACAAGGGAATTTAAAAAAGAAACTTTAGTAATCAATATCTACCATGATTGTATAGATTACATATATTTTTTAACTTATTGTGACGATGCATTTTAGATATAATTTTTGAAAAAAAAGTTCTCTGTCCGGGAGTGTAGCCTATGCCAGTACTCCCATGAGTCTATCTCTCTCCTCCCCATGTGAAAAGACACCTCTGCCCACTTGTTTTAATGAGGAGAGAGATAGACACATGGGAGTGCTAGCGTAGGCCACACTCCCGTACAGAAAACTGCTTCCCATAATTTTTTTACCATAAATGAAAAGTAAACTGAATTTTTATAGCTAAATATGGAATGATTTGGAATTCATAATATAATCACGTGGATTCTACCAGAAATTATATATATAGTCATGTGGAGTAATAATTACAAATGTTTCTTTTTTAGGTTTAAAATTTTCACTTCCCTTCCTTCTAAATTCCCTTACAACCAAACAGAACCTACAAGGTAATTTTTATCTTTGGTTTCCTTCAGTCCTAAGTTTGCCACATGGCAAATCAAGAGGACCCAAAACTATGTAGACAAGTTTTTGTCATGGTTTTTTTTTTTTGGTAAATACAAATTTATTCAGAAATTCATGAAAAGCTCTTGGATGCAGAACTACGAAGGTATTGTATCTATGTATCAGAACTGGGCCAAAGTGTCTACACGACACAGACAGGGCCCTCCTTACCAGGGAGTTATCCAATCTGTTTAGCTCCCTTAGAACAAAAAGAAATTATAGGATTCAAAATAAGATTGCCAATGAGAAATAACCTCCAACACGGGTTTTACCATTTGAGGGGCCGATGAAACACCATGATGTAGGTAGGAGACCACATCCTTATTATTGGGTTCCATTAACAACTGAGTAAAGTCTTCAAATATGACTTCAAGTAATGCGGATCGAATTGCTAATGCTTCACCCACCATCAAAGCTGAGACGGATGTTGGTTCAAATATAGTAAACCGTGGGTGGTCCAAATGCTCACGACATATGTATCCCAACCCTACTTTTACCGAGCCAGATGGAAAACTTGTATCACAATTTAACTTGAACACGTTTTGGGGAGGAAGAACCCAAAGTCGAACCAAGGTATCATCTACTTGAGACCCGTCAACATGGACTAGTCATGGAGGGGGAGAAGTAGCTTGATGTAATTCAAAAAAATATCTTTCGGCTGTTTAAAGACCCTCCCTAGGAGACCAAACACATTGTAGGTATAACAACCTAAAATTATTCTTTAGGGGGGCTTTAGCGGTGGGGGCAGGGAAACGTGATAAAAGGAGTTGCCACCTAGAATGAGAGCCTGACACCCATAAAAGGGAGGCCCAATTCCTTGTCAAGGGAAAGAGCCGAAGTTGATTCCACATGGTTTTGTGAGAGATTTGAGTAAGGGTCAGGTTACAGAGGTGTGGAAGGTGCATGTTAGGCACCCACTTCACCCGACAGAATCGGTCTTTCTACTAGATGCTAAAGTTAGTCACTTGTTCTATTTCAGATAATTATAGTACATTATACACAAAGAGAAAGATATATACTACCCCAAAGCATGCATTTTATTCTAATTTACACTACATCATATTACTATATTGGTCTACATTGTGCCAAATTAAAACAAGGGGAAGTGGTTATACTTGAGTTCGACTATTGATGAAGATCGAAAGGAGAGGGCGCGCCCCTTAGCTCCAAACATGAACTTAAACACGAACTTTTGGTTGGCTCCCGGCTCAAGGGAGGGAACTAATCACTTTTCTCTCTTGAGGGACTTTTCTCTCAGGGGAATTTCCCTTCTCATGGGCTATTTTGGGGTCCCCTAGGTTTCAGACTTTCTCTAAGTGTTCGGGATGCCGAAGGACTATCAAGGGACTACCCCCGTGAGAGAGGGAGGCTTTATGGAAGATAAGAAAACACAAAATAGAGTAAAAATGGCCTGGGCACGCTCCCCAATTTGATTTTTCCACATTTAGGGAAGTAGGTGGGGTCCTCTATTTATAGGGAGACCCTAGAAATCCGCAACCCTGCAGAGGTGTATTTTTTCCACCATCGCTCTGCATTTATATGAATTTGACCTGCGGTGCCGCGGGGTTTGGACTTATACCACGTACCACGGCACTGTAGGTACGGACCCCATAAATCCATGAAACCACATAAATAGCTCTCTCAGCCCACTCAGTGGCGAGTGGGACCGCCATGGTCAGGGAAGGTGAACAGTACCTCCTTCAGCATTGGTAAAAAGGTCTTTACATAATTTCCACGTAAAAAATGGCTATTTAATCATTATCATTATTAGGAATTGAGGGTGATATTATCTTTGTGTACGAGCAAGTCCTTCTTAAAAGAGATACAAAGGTCAATCTGTATCCTATTGTCATCATCTCCAGGGGGTGACAAAATCTAGCGTCTACACACGTGTTCCAAATACAAAGTCATTTCTAGCAATCCATAGATACCTACAGATGAAGGAACATAGAGACATTAAGTCCTCATCTTCCCGTGGTTTGCTACTCACATTTTAAAATTTCAAACCTCTTTTTTGTGCATGATGGCCCCCAAGGACAATTTTATCATTTTGTAAATTCTCATGACTATTTTCATCTTAAATTAGATGTTGCTATTTTTTTGGTAAAAAGATGTTGCTATCTTTCTTATCATGCTGTACCTAGATTATGTGCTTAGTCATTCTTTCAAATTGACTCCAAGGTATTGACCACAGAGTTAGGATTTCAAACTTAGGAAATACATTAAATAGATCAATTAGAATACATAATGTACTTAATCACCTAACTTAGAGTTAGTAATTAGGATTAAAATATTAACTCTAATTAGTTTAATTAGGCTCATAAATCTTATCCATGGTAGGTTAAGTGTTACACCCGTGCCCAGATTTACTATTTAATAATGGTTTCTCTCTCGTGTGACGTGTAGATTCTACTACCGTGTATGCTAGCAAGTTGTTTTCACTTGTGATCAAACCTAGCCACAAGATCATTGACCATGCCATAGGTTTGCCTGTGGAGGAGAGGTTCCTTAACCGGCAGTGGGGAAGATTTATCGATGGCGATTTTGTCTATCATCCTCCTAGCATGAGTCCACGGAGCGAGGAGTACCGGAAGGCGTTCCCTGTGTCCCCACAGTTAGATACCTCCTTTGGCGATGAGCTTAGTATCGCGATTGGGAAGCTATTCGGGATCACGAAGGACACGTCGTGATGGCCGAGAGGTAAGACACTGACTTTGCAAATGATACTGTACCCTACTCTAGTTGACCTTGAAGTGTGGGCCAAAGCCAGATCACATTCCTTATGTTCCTGCCCTTGCAGCAGCAATAGACGCACGAGCGGACTCACCAAGACTGAATCCACCCGTTAGTCCGCCCGTGCTATTTTTGGACTATGTGTGTTTTTCTTCCATGGGACCCACACCCCGTGCCTCGGACACCCTATTTCAGCCTCTCGGACGAGGTTGGTCTCATCCTTGATTCCCTTGGTTTGTGGGTTGGCCATTTGGGTGGACCCATTGGCTAAATAAATCTTTTAATGAGTTTTGACTCACTAAGCCCCAATCCAAACAGACCTTAAGAGGGAGATTAGTCTTAAAACCAAGGCTTCACTCTCAACTCTCAAGTCTCATTTATTTCTCTACCTACCTGAAACGTTGGAGATTTGGAGCATTGAAGGCCTTGGTGGAGGGAATCTTGGATTGAGTTGTGGAGGTGGAGGATCATCCACATATCTAACCTTAAGGTAAATGACCTCACCTACCTCTCTTTCTCTTCTATTTCTGGATTCAGAGATCCTCTTGGGATCGAAACCTAGCTTAGGGATTCCTCATAAAAACCTAATAAACCCTAGTTAATGCCCCTTTGAGACTCACATTCCCTGTTCTAGATGCATTCATGGCTTTGAATGATTCTTATGCTGTTCAAGCATCTAAACCTAGCTTTGGTTTGGGAAGAACCTAGGTGATGGACCTAAATCCCTCAAATCCCCTTATCTCCTTGGAGAGTCATATGTATTGGACCTCCAACGAAGGTCTGAGCTCACCTCCCCAACCCCAGGACCCCTAAGGATCCATGAATGAAGGACTGGAGGTGATGTTCTTCGCAGCTTTTCAAAGGAAGGGCAGTGGACGAACGACCGGACTCACTATAGTGTATCCGTCCGTTAGTCCGTTCAGCCTAACCTGACTGTTCCTCTAGGCGGAGTTACGAGTGGACCCACCTAGATGAATCCACCTGAAACCCAGAATGCTTAGGTTGCTCTCGGGATGGGACGGATGCACGAGCGGATCCATATTCCACATCCGCCCGTGAGTTTGTTCCATATTTTTTTTGGCATGACCTAGACGGATCAATGACCATACTTACCTGTCTGACTCCGTTCCTTCATCCACTCCTGCTGTCTTGGCCCAAACTTCAATTATTTTGTTGGGACCCTTTGTGGAACCCACTTGTATACTTCTAACACTACTTTCACGCATCCTCAGACTTTGGAATCTGTACGGAAGTGCATGCGCTAGAGCAAACCACGTCGAACGACAACCAAACAAACTGTGAGTGGGTTTTGGGTGATGATTGGGTTTGACATATACATATTTAGATGTAATTGTAGGGAATATATAATGGTTTAAGTGCTTGCATTCATTCTTGCCATGTTGCATTTGCATATAAAACCATGTCGGATATGATTGATGAAATGTTGATGTGATGTTTTACATTATTATATCGGGTTACGGTGCCGAGTATTGCCGGTGCCGGGGCCCCAAAAATTTTTATTATTATTGATTGCCATCCTGGTCTGTATGCGTCGTGCTGTGTTGGTACCCGGATGCTAGATGGAATGGGACGTTGATACACCCGAAATACCTCTCGGGATGATAGAAATGCATGCAGTATATCTGTGGTTAGGAATTATACTCCCTTATGCTACGACCCTTGCCAACAGGGGTGTATGTGTTGGATAGTCGGAGCACCTAATGTCTGTGGAGGTGGGAGAGGCCAGGTCAGGGATAGTAACGACTATCGGGATCTGCCACTGGGCGGTCATGATGGCTTCTACCAGCGCAGGTCCCTTGTGATAATTGAGGTTTCACTGGGACGATAGGATAAGTGACCCTCAGTGTCTCCCGAGTTATCACAGTAGCATATACCATGACTTAGACTGATTGTCAGGTGGAAAATATGTATTTAACATCCCATGCATCATGGACTATGTGTGATTGTGTGTATGTGCACTCCCCTTTCCCCTCACTGGCTCAGTGGAGCTAACCCCCTGTGTACACAATTTTTAGATTCTGATGCAGGTGATGGATATTTGGTCATGCCTAGATGTACAATTGGCAGAATATGATTGTGTTGGCATAGAGAAACGGGAGTACGTGTCAGAGGAACACAGCGATGGCTGCCCCTGTGATGATTGTGCTTATGGGCACTGATGTTATTGGGGTGTTCTCCCCTCCTTTTGATTCTTTTGGGGCATAGCGCCCGTTATAAACAATTACTATAATAACTTATTATAGTTTTGAGTAGTTATGTCATGGTCAGCTGACGTCATTACTATTTATTATATTATCACCTAGACAGCTGAACATATTGTAACTACTAATGTAATTACATGCTTTCGCTCTTTATACACTCTGATAATGATTAGAATATTTATTCCTTTTTGCTCAAATGTACTTATTTGGGTGGGCCCTTGGGTGGTGACTATGCGCTCGGACACTGTGTCGTTGATCCTAGTAGGTATTGGGGTGATGTGTGTCATCCTAATCACCTTCTTGACTGTGCTTGTGGCATAAGCTCGGGATGGGGCGTGACACTGAGTCTTTCAAATTAGACTAATTAAGTGCATATAATGTATAAACGACAAGTGCATAGAAAGAGTTTGGTCTAAGAAGACTGGCTGTTAGTGGGGCAGTTGCTAAGTGCCTAGCACCTTCCTAACCCATAACTTGACACATACCTAAAGATCTGGATTGACCAACCATTAAGTCTTGAAGTTAATTTAGCACCCTTTCAGCATAAGAGGGGCAACATTTATGGGTCTTATAGGAGGATATTGATGGCCATCTTCTCCAACTTGATAACCTGGATTATCCTCCTTCACACAACCACTAGTGACTGAATAATTACACTATCAACCAATGCCAAATCTTCATCCATTTAGGTGTGATTTTGAAATGGTATGGGACTATAGATTAGGAAGAGAAGAAACATACATGAGAATTTGAAGAGGATGGTAGACGAAAGTGCATAAAAGAAACAAAACTTCTTTAGATGAAAGTGCATGAAAAAAACAAAACTTTATTAGTCATTAAAGGAGCAGTGTTTTGCCAGGCGTCATATCATCATCAGAACGAGATTGCAGTCAAAAAGGAGAGACCAGGAGAGGGAGACAATCAGATTTGCTAGCTGGAGTCTTTAGACTCCAAGATCTCCTTTCCCCCCTTCTATCGAACTTGGCTCCTGTCCTGCAGTGGCGGGAGCTGGAGCATCCAACACCCCCTGCGATCGCTCCACGTGGCCATGTTTGAATCCAACGGCATGAACCATTATTTTAATCCAGACCTCCCATTAACCTCTCTCACCTGCCCAGATCCCATTAAACTCAACCCGATGTTCAAAATTTGAAAACCAAAATCGAGAATAAGAGAGAGGGTCTTTCTCTATCTTCCCTCTTTTTCCTCTGGTTCATTTTGCTTGAACAACGACAAACCCTAGGGAGCTCTCACCTCCATCTCTACTGGTTGAACAGTGAACGGTGAAAGTTGATGAAGGCGAACAGCAACCGGCAACGAAAGGTAATGTGACTCTCCTCTCTTCTTCTCTCTCTCTCGGATTTGGCTCATTTTCGTTCCTGAATCATTTTCATTCCAGCTTAGGAACCCCATGGTCCTCTTGGTTGGCCTGGAAGAGAAACCGAGGATAAATTGTCAAATCTAATATGAGCTTGATAATTTTCCTTCTGCTAATGTGTTGCTTCTAGGATTTGGGTGGGTTTTAGTTCTGGGTATTGGTAATTCAAGTGAAGTTGTCTTGATGTGTATAGGTGTTGAGATTTGTGGTTGATTTTTGCTTGGATTGTTTTTTGTTTGGCAGTTTATTGTTGTTGGATTCCATTTTTCTTCCACCCACTTCCTCTTTCTTGGGCCTTGTCCCTTTTAGATTGTCTACATCTGGTATTCTTATCTTTAGTGAAGCTTTCTACCTTCAATAGCTATGGGAAAAATAATTTGCTGAAGATACTGGCTTGATTACATTTAGATATGTAATTCAAAGGTGGAGACCGTATCAGTACTTCAGTAGAAGAACAACCCCTGATCACGTTGGCATGTTTAGCTGGTGACTTGGTCAATTTAGAGATAGAAGGGATTTCACATACGGTGATCCATCTATGCTTTTACTACACAAATATCTATTTATCATATGGCAAAAGTATCCGATCATATTGAGTCTACTACTTCTGTGAATCTGCATAAATCATCAAGCATATAATTTTGCATCTCATCCTAATCATTTGATGCCTGATCTACCAGGTTTGTCTAATTACTGTCACATTCTCTTAAATTCAAAGTCCTATTATAGTGGAGACTAAACTTACCTATTGTGATTGTGGTATAACTATGAAATGAAACTCCAGTCATTACTTTCTTCTTAATTTGATGTTTGTTTTTTCTAAACCAAAGTTGTATGTTACAAACTAGGTTTACTGAAGTATAACCGTATGATTGCATGATGATCTGGTAATGTAGAACTATAATTGAATGGTCTAGTAATGTCGAACTTTCTTCTTTATTTGATGCTTGCATTTTATTTATGAGGAGTTATGCTTCAGTAATGGATGTATCTGAACATTCAATTCTCAGATTTTGTTAGTTACAATATTGCAGCTTTTTTATTGTGTACACTAGTTAAAGATGAGCAATGTGAATGTTGAAGATCTTGAGAATGTCCCTAAGGTGGGCATTGTTTGAGTTAAAATAAAACCACAAGCGTACGGGTCAATCGTAACTACGAGTCGAACACGAGGAGATATACGCTACTCTATTTAACTAACTTAAAAGTAATGCAAAGTGAACCAAATTAAAGTGTTAAATTAAACTAATTAAACTAACAAAAATCAATGCATCCTAACTCATAAGCATCTAACAAAATTAAGGGATTAAATCGGCGTCCTAACACATGAGTATCTAACCTATCAAACTAAAGCAAATTGAAAGGAATAAAAAATGCAGCCACACATACTAACCACATAAAAAGAAATAAGGGAATAAAAATGCATCCATAAACCACAACCATATAAAATTAAAATAAAGGAAATAAAGGGGGAAGAAGAAAAAGATATAGAGAGATAGAGGAGATGGAGAATGAGATTGAGAGTTTAAATAGTAAAACCTGGATGTGCTTGTATGAATGTAATTGAAAAGCTTGAATACTTGCATAAACTTACCATGGCCTCCTCTTCTAAATCTTCAAGTCTTGTCATCAACTTAAGAACTTAGACTAGAAAGCTTAAAACCTAAACTAGAATTAAGAAATTACTACCCAATTGAAGACTTAAATTGAAATTAAAGCATAAACTAAACCTATTATAACCATTAAATAAAAATAAAAAAAGAAAACTATAACTTAGAAAAGCCAAAAATCACAAATTAGAAGGAGAAAAAGAAAAGAAATTTCACTAAGTGAATGAGCAATTTTTACAAGAGAGGTAGGGGGTATTTATAGGTGGAAGAGAGGAGAAGAGAGAAGATGGAAGTGTAGGAGAAATATTCCCTAAGAAAAGAGAATATTCTCTTCTCTTTCCTCTTTTACAATGTCTTGAATCCTAAGAAAAAAGAAAAAAAAAATAGAAAGAAGAAGAAGAGAAGATTGTTTACATAGACCTTCTATTTCTAGAAAAATAAACTTCCAATTCTAACAAGTGCTTCCTTTTCTTTGTAGATATCTTCTCTAAACAATAAAATCAAAGCATCTTTGATTTTTCAACCTTCCATAGATGAGAAAATATAAATCTATCCCAAGTAGAATTTCAGAAGTACCCTTGAGAAGTTGGAGGAGAGAGAGAGTAAGGGTGATGACTAGGATTCCTTCAAGAATAAATAAAATACCCATTCTGTCCTTCAGAAAAAATGGAGCATGGGGTGCTTATATAGGCCTCACCATTGTATTCCTTGCGAAAAATCACCCAAAATAGACCCAAATTTCGTCCAATTCGGAGTTAGGGAGCCCAAGATATCTCAAGTTGAAGTTGAACTGTCCAGAGCCTTCCAAATGGAATCTTTCGGGTACAGTAAAGTAACTTCTGATAATTTCGTTAAGGCCCCTGGAATCCGAACTTCTGCTTCACTTTGTCCCCATCTGACTGTCAATAATTATAAATAAACCCTTATAGACCATTTTCATGCGTCGTTACGGAAACGGCCATAACTTCTTCGTTTTAACTCGGAATCAAGTGTCGTTTGAACCGTTACGAAGCTGACTCGATGGGCTATGCATCCATACTATTAACGCCTCTAAAAAGCTTAAAAAATCTCCTTAACATCATCTCCTCTATTTTCACAATAATTCACCTAAACCCAGAAAAGCACAAGAAAGCACCGAGTAACTCTGTTCAATGTGGTTAAATGTATGTTTTATGCCCTAAGATTTCACACATAAATGTGTTCATCAGGCATGATTTTTAATACAAAGGAAGAGGCGTATCTCTTTTACACATATGGGGGAATGATGGGTTTCAGTATCAGTGCTCAACAGCAGTGCTCCACCATTCTCAAAGCGAGGAAGGAAATAGCACAGAAAGTTTGGTAGATTTATTGTAAGTTTTCTTTAGAATATGAATTCATATCTTGACAATAAGAGTTTATTTATTATCTAATTGAGTGTAATGTCTAATGAAATGCAGGAAGGGAATAAGTGGAATTTGAAGTTGGCCAATGAAGATGAAGCTCTCTGAAGGAGGATATGTGGGTCTGTAATTTACGTGGATATGTGCTACTAAGAAACCCAGTTTTTATGTGGATGTGAAGACTTCTGGTTTTTGGCTCTGGTTTACTTGACCTTGTGGTTTTATCTTTAGGCAGTTGGAGATTTTATCAAGTGGACATGTAGATGGACAGATAGAGTGTGGATATCGAATGATAGACGGATGAAAGATTATGTTGAATGTTTTTTTTTTTTTGGTAAAAAGATTATGTTGAATGTTAGAGATAAATTTTTCTTCCTTGTGTTGCTTATGTTGTCATATTATGTTGGGTGTATTTGGTTTTATCTTTAGGCAAAATTACCTTTCCCCATCCTCCACCTCTTGTTATTTATGTACTTTTCGCTATTGGTCATGGGTCTTACTTCAAATTCTGCAATTGAATTTACCTCTGGAAAGAAACAATCATAGGCAGGTTTTGTTAGTTATTACATAATTTTTCAGTAGAAGACAGGGAGCTGATTGTAATTGTTACAAGTCTTTCATTTACAGTGATGATTTCTTGAAGCTAGTTGAACCAGATTCAGGACGACAGGGAGCTGATTGTAATTATGCTTTTGTCTAAGGCGTTTCTCATTGAACTGTAAAGGGACAATTCTAATGTTTCCCAGGTGCATGAACTACATATAAAGCTTGAATTCCCTAGATTTACCCATCTTGCATAAACACCAACATCGGGTTTTTATAATCCTAAATTTGCTCTTGTCCTATATATATGACTCATAAAGCAAATGCTAATCCATTTCATTCATAACCATATTCTTTCCTTACAAAACACATTTTTCTAAGATTTCATAAACAAATTCTTTGCAAAACCCATCATCCCAAATTCCTTATTTTCTGACTAGAGCTCTTTTCGAACAACGAAATGATATGTTGTGAAAGGTAAGTATGCTTGGGCTGATGTTGTGTCTTGGTTTGCTGTTGTTTATACTAACCGAAGACATCTACAAAATTCAAATATGTGAAAGCCGGATCGAACTGAGAAGGGGGGGTGAATCAGTTCCCTTAAATTTTACGACATCTTCTGCAAACCACACAGTCGCTTACAGTCTCACCTCGCACCACCAGAATGTGGCTAGGTCTACCAAGACTGTAAACCCACTCTGTAAAATAGGGATTAGCCTCCAACAAATAAAGTAGACACAGAGACACGATTTACGTGGTTCACCTCACAGTATGTGAAGGCTACGTCCACAGAGCAATACCCCTCAAGGTTTCGTATATGTCCAATACTCAACAACAGTACAATTAACCGCCCCTACGGCCAGGATACCCTTTGCCCTGCTTCAACCTCTCACATCAGTGAGGGCAAGGACTTCAATCCCCAATATAAAATGGCCTCAGCCTTACAATCAATCAACCCAATGATCAGATTTCAATCACAAACCCAACCCTTAATAGATTACACAGAGACAATGGTTTGTGAACACGTTTACCTTCTCAAAGGAAAACTCCCAACTCCAAACGAATGCTGTGAGATCTTCAATGGGATGAATCAAGCACTCGAATCCATCGCTAACGACCAAACCGATGTTTTCTGACGATTTCCTTCACGCCTCTGCTCTCGAATCACGTCGGAATGGTAGAAGATGACTTCTCCTCGATTTCCTTCTTCACTAGGGCTCCAGAGATGCGTTTTAGGTCCTTTAACGAGAATATATATACAATTCCAAAGATACCCTTGGACCAATGAGAAAGAAGCAAGAAAACGTAAGCCCAAAAATTCGTTGGAGATACACCCTGCTAACCAACTGAATACAGTCTTCACAACCACACCACTGCCAAACCTTGTTGCCAACAATGACAACACTGCCAAAAGCACCAACAAAATACATTATAAGAAACAGAAGCACTTGATGAAGTGTAATATTTTAAAAGTATATAAGGAAACAAAAGCACTTGATGACATTTATTAAGTTTTTCATTATTTCTCAAAGATTCAGAGCTATTAGAGTGAATGTTATTCCATAATTCATTGATAGTCCCAAAAGGGATATATATAAATGGCATACAATCGGGTTTAAACATGGTAACCCAATATTGGGTGATACAAGAATATTGAATGGAATATTGAGTGACTGAAATGGATGCCCAACTGATTGTGTTACCATAGGTGTCTTGATCCATATCACATGTGATAATAATCCGAGAAAGGCAGGTGTATCGGTTCTAGTGATCTTTCTCTCAATACACCCCCTCAAGGTGGAGAGTCGGGTAACTGAATCTTCAGCTTGTCCTTCAATGTGTCAAATCTGGAATGTGCCAGTGGTTTGGTTAAAGTGTCTGCCAGTTGATCTTGGGACGAGATGAACTGGACCTACAACTGTTTCTTTGCCACCTAATCGCGGACAAAGTGAAAGTCCACCTCCACATGTTTTGTACGAGTATGGAACACAGGGTTGGCTGATAGATATGTCACCCCAAGATTGTCACACCAAAGAATCAGTGGGCCAGACAATGGATAGCCAAGTTCCAAAAGAAGAGATTCAAGCCATACTAGTTCGGCTGACGCATCAGCAAGGGCCTTGTACTCGGCCTCAGTTGAAGAACGGGCCACAGTTCGCTCCTTCTGGGAGACCCAAGAGATGAGGTTCGGTCTAAGAAAAATAGCAAAACCGCCAGTGGACTTGCGGTCAGACCCATCACCAGCCCAATCTGCATCAGTGAATGCCTGGAGAGAACGTGAGGGAGACCGTTCAAGTAAAAGACCAGCCGATTGGGTGCTTTTCAAATAACAGATAATCCACTTGGTTAGCTGCCAATGCTCCTCTGTCAGTGAATACATAAACTGACAAGCGCGATTCACTGCAAAAGATACATTCGAACGTGTTAATGTGACATATTGTAAGGCACCCACAACTGAACGATACTGTGTTGGATCGGTCAGTGGTACACCCCCTGAATCAGAGAACATTGTTGTGGTAGCCATGGGGGTTTTCACAGGTTTACATTCAGTCATTCCCATTCGCTGCAGTAAATCCGAAATGTAACGTGCTTGGGAAAGTAAGATTCCCTTGGGATGCCTTTTGACTTCAATGCCCAAGAAAAAATGTAGATCGCCTAGGTCCTTGATTGAAAATTCACTAGATAGCCACTATAAGAGAGAGTGTATCATAGAGGAATCGCTCCCCGTGACAATGATGTCATCCACATATATGAGAATATAGCAAACATGGACCCTAGATCGGCGAATAAAAAGAGATGTGTTAGTCCTGGAGCCAATAAAACCCAAACCAATCAAAAACTCAGAGAGTCGATGAAACCAAGCACGCGGTGCTTGTTTGAGGCCATACAGAGATCGATGGAGCCTGCAAACGTAATCTGGATATGACAGATCAATGAAGCCCTGTGGTTGGGACATGAACACCTCCTCATCCAACGAACCATGAAGTAAAGCATTCTGGACGTCCAGTTACCTAATCGGCCAATCTTGGGACACCGCAATGGATAGAACACATCTAATGGTTGTAGGTTTCACAACCGGACTAAACGTCTCACTGTAATCCAACCCATGCTGTTGGTGAAAGCCTTTTGCCACCAAACGTGCTTTGTAGAGCTCAAGGGAGCCATCAGCCTTCCTTTTAATTATGTAAACCCATTTATTGCCAATGAGGTTCATGGAAGCAGTGCGGGGCACAAGGGACCATGTACCATTTCTGAGTAAGGCATTAAATTCTTCCACCATTGCTGTCCGCTACTCTGGAACTTTATTAGCCTACGAAAAAGATGATGGCTCAGTAATAACTGCATTAGAAACATGTGCCTGGGGCTGGTTGCGGTGTTACCGAAGCCGCATAGGGTGCAATGAAGGGGCTGGTGGAGGGTTCGGTTGTGGTGATGGTGTGTGGTATGGCTGAACTCGGGTGGGTGATGGTGGAGATATGGGTGGTGCGGGCGGTGATTGATAAAGTTCATGGATAGGCCAAGTCTTCAATGGAGGAGATGGTGGTGATGTGGTTGGCTTAGGGCTAAGAGTAGTGAACCCGTAGAGGTCTGTATTGGATCGGTATGGTGTGTGGGTGCGGGTGAGTGCATAGGAGAGGGCGTAATGGGTGTGCCCATAGGAGAGACCCGCATGGGTAATGGCAACGGTGCAAGTGGTGGAGAGAGTGAAGATGATGCCCAATGAACGGTTGGGCTGGGTGGTGAAGAAACGGTAGACGATGGTAACATACCCCAGAAGGGAAAAGAATGCTCATCAAAGCGGACATGACGAGCATAATTATTTTTTGAGTCTGCAAATCAAGGCATCTATAACCCATATGTGAAGGGCTGTAACCAAGGAAGGCACAAGCAGTGGACCGGTAATCCATCTTATGACGGTTAAGTGGTCGTAAATACGGAAAGCACAAACACCCAAAGACTTTTAAGAATCTATAATCCGGTGTTTTGTGAAACACCAACTGGAATGGAGAGATACCAAGAGAGACAGAGGAGGGCATTCTGTTAATAAAAAAAAAAAGGCAGTTTCAGAGGCAAAGTGCCAATATTTCTGTGGCACAGACCCATGAGTAAGAAGGGTGAGACCTGTCTCAACAATGTGTTGATGACGTCTCTCAACTGAACCTTGCTGCTCATGGGTATGTGGCGCAGAAAGGCGGTGGGTGATTCCAAGTTTGGAAAGTAGTAGGTGGGGAGAGACCTAAATTCGCTACTCCAATCGGACTGCAGGGCTTTGATTTTTCTAACAAATAACCTTTCTACTAAGGCTTGAAATTGTGGAAAAATAACAAACACATTAGATTTGCGGATTAACGGATAAAACCATATGAATTTTGTATTGTCATCCACAAATATGACGTAGTAGCGGTGATTAAAAATAGACAGGGTGGGCGAAGGCCCCCAAACATCAGGAAAAATTAAATCCAAGGGAAACACACTTGTACTACTAGAAGAAGAAAGAGAAAGGCGACTGGCTTTGCCAAGCTGACAAGCCTTACACATGGAATGTAAACGAGTACTATGAAAATGTAAATTATTAATACAAAGCATATGCTTAAGAAGGCGTTCATGTGGATGCCCAAGACCATTATGCCAGAGATCAAGCGAACTACGAACAACAGAAAGCGCAGATGGGGAAAAGGATGAATGAAGTTCATAGAGGCCATCCTTACTCGGTCCGGAGAGCAGTGTTTCCTTGGTTACCTGATCCTTCACAAGAAAATGGGATGGGTGAAACTCAAAGAAAACATTATTGTCTTGAGAAAATTTTTGCACATATAAAAGGGATTTTGAGAGGGAGGGACATGCAAAATATTGTGTAAATAGAAAGAACGAGATGACAATGATGGAATGGAAGAAGAACCAATGTGAGAGATCTGTAAACCCTTACCATTACCCATATGCAATTGATCCGTACCAGTGTATTCATCATACTGAGAAAAGGCCTGAAGATCCGAAGTGACATGATGAGATGCACCAGTGTCAAGGTACCATGGTAAAGAGTTGTAGATGGGTGAGGGGTGGGTAAGAAGGGAGGGTTAGATTGAGGATAAGAGGGAAAATGGGATGTCAGGTTTGGGTAGGTATGGTGAGCCGATGGGGCTGTGTTGGGAAAAGGGTAGGGAGAAGTTGTAGGGAAGGCAGCCTGTGGGCGATAAAAGCACCTGTCTATGGAATGATTGGTGCGCCTGCAGATGGAGCACCAAAACCCGCCATACCCTGTAGGGGGACCATGGCCACGACCAGCACCACGGCCTCCACGGCCCCACCGGCCTCCACGACCACCACAGTTTGGTGGAGAGGAGCCGGAGGGACTGGAGGAAGAAGAACGTTGCACATTGTTTGCAGTCATTTGAGTTGCAGGGGCAGTAGCATCGGTGATTGCAAGTTTCTTCAAAGATGAGCCATGTAGGAATTCATAACTCAATAGCATAGCATGTAGATCATCATAACCGATTGGATCGGTTCTTGTAAGCAGTAAAGAGACCTTGGATTTAAATTCAGGCTTCAATCCACGGTAGACATGAAGGTTGAATGCTCCAAGATGTAGATAGTGACCCGCAACAGCGAGCTCATCGGCAATAGATTTGACACGCTGCAAGAAGAGGGACACAGATTCATCGGACTTCTGTTCAAGATCTGTCAAGGCCATATTCAGGGCCATCAGTCGGCTCTCAGATGGAGAGGAAAAAGCAGTTGTCAGGGTGGTCCAGATATCACGGCTGGTGTGTTTGCCAACAACTAGTGGAAAAACTTCTTCAGACAATGAAGAGACAAGTATACTGCGGATGAGAGAATCTTGACGACGCCATGCCGCAGCCTCAGTAGGATCGGTGGGACATGGAGTGGAACCATCAATATGTCCAAATAAATTCTACCCATCAAGGAACAGTTCAACTTGGGTTTGCCAAAAAATAAAGTTTTTAGATGTGAGTTTCAGAGAGATATAATGGTGAGCATGATTTAAAGAGGGAGGGGAGATGGAATTAGAGAGAGGAAGAGGGTTGGACGATTCATGTGTAGCAACAAAGTTGCTGCCATCGGCTGTAGAACTGTTACCTTCGGCCATGGCAAGAGGGAAGAGAAGAGAAAAAAATTAAAGCTTGCTCGGTTGAGCTTTTGTGGCTCTTGATACCATATTAGAGTGAATGTTATTCCATAATTCATTGATAGTCTCAAAAGGGATATATATACATGGCATACAATCAGGTTTAAACATGGTAACTCAATATTGGGTGATACAAGAATATTGAATGGAATATTGAGTGACTGAAATGGATGCCCAACCGATTGTGTTATCATAGGTGTCTTGATCCATATCACATGTGATAATAATCCGAGAAAGGTAGGTGTATCGGTTCTAGTGATCTTTCTCTCATTAAGAGCCGTCTATTATTGAGCCTAATTGATCCAAAAACATTGCAGAAAAAAAAGGTAGGCAAGTCATAATGTCATAATGCATGGAGTGCAAATACAATAAATCAGGCAGCACAGTGAAGGAGCAACACATGAGAAAAATATAACAGTAGCAATTCATATACACTGGTCTTATGGTGCAAACACCATTCAGTGATATGGACAGAAAAACAAAGGATCCATACAATTTATTCGAGAGAGAGAGGGAGAGAGGGAGAGAGGGAGAGAGAGGGGGGGGGGGGTGGGAGGGGAAGAGATGATAGAAAGGAACCAAAGCCATCACAACTCCAAATCATTCACAATACTAACTATGCATGCAGAAGTGACAAATGAGAAACGTTGAGATAAAGAAATTCTGAGTTCTGCCGTGGCACTCACAGCATGTACTAAGCTACCTTCTTCTCAAAGATGAGTCAAATAACACTTAAAGGATTCCCCAACTGAAAAGGACAGAAAACTCAGTTAGTGTTGAAATTAGTGCAAAAAATTGGAGTTGATGGAAGGCATTCTAATTTCTATGTGCTATTAACTATCCATTAAAGGTTATGGTTTTTAAGCCTAAACCAATACCAGCAAATTATTAAGTAAAGCTTAAATATGGGGTCGATAGGGACTAATTCATGTACAAACCCATAAGCAGATGGAGACATAGAGAATTGGTAAAGTAGGTAAATGCAAGTATGATAAAAAATTGAGAATTGAGACTGGTTGGCAATTTGTTAGGGCTTCGTTTGGATACACGATTTTCATTTAAGAGGACCCTAGCTTGCAACACCCAACAAATGGATGTAGACTTCAATTCTTTCACTGTTTTCCTTGGAGGGAGGGAGGGAGACTTGGCTTTAAGTATTTTTAAGGTTTAGACTTGATCAGTCAACCCAGCATGAAGGGAACAAGAAATACTAACACTGAAATAATGAGAGCTCATTAACATTACCGCAGTAGATTGAAACTAATAGAATCTAGAAAATGGCACAAAGAGACTCTAAATGCTATAAGCCAAATATTATCTCCAGTCACTTAAAAGTACCGGTGAAACAAGAGGGGAAGTGGTGAGGAGAGAACTAGCAGCCCTGTTCCCATACAAGGTGGCCTACATTCTCCAAGGAGTTAGGGTAATCACTTAAGTGAGAACAACATTGCCTTAATTACCATGTAAAAGATAATAGCTAAGATTTTGTCTAAATACAGTTACAGATTCTGGCAAAAGTCAAAATTGAACTACAATATAGGACTTCAATTCAAAGCTCTGGGATTGCTGGGCAAGAAGAAACAAAGCCAGCCTCTCCCTAAACCCCTTGTATTTCACTCTAATCTTCATTCAACTGTCTACAAGATGTACAACCATACTAAGTTTTCAGGAAAACCTAAGATTGAAAACATGTGGAACGAAAATGATTCAGGAATGAAAAAGTTCAACCTGATTAGCCTGATTAGCCTTGCCGTCCTCAAATCCCTTGAATAAGATGAGTAAATTCCTTGTACCAACAAGGAATAGCACCCTCATTAGGGTTTCAGGAACGAAAATGAGCCAAATCCGAGAGAGAGAGAGTAAAGGAGAGACGAAGAGGGGAGAGTCACATTACCTTTTGTCGACAGTTGCCTTTCGCCATTCGCTGTTCAACTAGTGGAGATGGAGGTGAGAGTTCCCTAGGGTTTGTTGTTGTTCAAGTAAAACAAACCAAAGGGGGGGGGGGGAGAGAAAGACCCTCTCTGTTATTCTCGATTTTGGTGTTCAAATTTTGAACATCGGGTTGGGTTTAATGGGATTTGGGCGGGTGAGGGAGGTTAATGTGAGGTCTAGATCAATTAATATAATGGTTCAAACAATATTATGTTGTTGGATTCAAACAGGGCCACGTGGAGCGATCGCAGAGGGGTGTTGGACGCTCCAGCTCCTGCCACTGTAAGACAAGAGCCAAGTCCCCTTCTACCCCCCCTTTTGTTATTCTCTAATTATTTATTTCTCTGTACCTCTTTCGTTGTTGTGATGTAACAAGATGTGAATCATCGCATCAAATCACTTGTGGGACTTACAAGTCTAGCAAGCGTAAAGATCAATTATTTTAGGGAATAAGAACTTTGTCGGGGAGTGTGGCCTGTGCTAGCACTCCTATGATTCTATCTCTCTCCTCCCCATATGAAAAGACACATGTGCTCCCTTGTAATGAAGATGAGAGAGATAGACACATGGGAATGCTGACGTAGGCCACACTCCCAGGCAGAAAAATGCTTTCCATTAATTTATTAACTTCACTCATCAAACTCAAGTAAAAAGTAGCAACAATCTCCGACCACAAAACCTAACCCAATTCGATATGATACGTGAAGAGTATGGTGTTAAATCACTAGGCATAAAAGATGAGTGTTGGGGGAGGATAAGGGTGTCAATTAGGCGGTTCGGTTTAGGGTTTTCGGTTTTCGGTGCAAGTTTCAGGGAAATCGAAACCGACCCAATAAGGACTTTTTGGTTTCGGCTCGGTTTCGGTTTGGGTTGGACTCGGGTTAGGTTCGGTTAAAAATTCCGGATATATGCTGGTTTTGAGTAGGGATTAGGTAGAGTTTTTAGGGTTTGTGGGTTGGTTTTAGTGTTCGGTTCGGTCCTATCGGGCAGGCCAATTAGTGGCCCATTGGTTTAGCCCGAACTGAGCCGAAACCAAATGCTGCTCTAACCCATCAAACAAAGCCGAATCGGGTCAGACCGATTTTACCGATTCAGTTTAGGTTTTGACATTGACCATATGGAATGCCACCTAACTGGCTAAGTGTGTACACGACCAGACAACAAACTCTTGCCCAAACTAAAAATACACCATTTTCAAAATTAATTAATTTCCAACTAGCGTCTTCATGTATGTGAATGATCTATTTTCTCTTACCAAAATATTCTCTTATCAAAAAATAAAATTGATCTATTTTCAGCAGTGTTTTAAGTTACCATGTATGTAAATTTCATTAGACATGGAGCGCAATCCGAACCTGCGTTCCAGAGGATGCGGACCTGCGACTTTCCTATTCCTAAGGAAGTTCGCTCGTTCTAGAGGATACGGACCGCCTCTTTCCTGTTTCTCAGGAACTTGGGAGTTATAAGGTCTGTTTCTCAGGAAGTTAGCAGTTATAAGGTCAAATAATGCACGCCCATTTCCTTCATAACTAAAAAATTGCTCCCTCTGCTCAGGAAGTTAGGAGTTATAAGGTGCAAGTTCTTTGAAGAGGTGCAGGAGAAAAATTGTTGGTTCATTGAAGAAATGCATGAAGGAGTTAAACATTCCTTATCCAGAAACATGAAATTCATCAAGGTGAACCTCTCTCTCTCTCAAAAGGACCCTTTACGGGATTCCTGTTTTCCTTCCATTCTGTTGAGCAGGTTTGAGGTTTTTAAACTCTGGTTAAACTAGGTGTAAGGTTTAAGACAAGGTTTGTGATCATAAATGAAACACGGCAGCTGGTTGAGGATAAAATGGGAACTTCATAGGAATGAAAGTGAAATCATGAATTAACAATCAACAATTGTAAAAAAATCCAATGAAGTTTCACCCCGATTCATTCCTATTCTATTATCTTTTTGTTTCCCTCGGACTTTTTTTATTTTTTATTTTTCATACATAGATTCCAAGAAGATTTGAACTCATGTCCGAGATGTTGGTGTTTGCCAACCAAGCTACCTTTGGGGTTCCCTCTGATTTCTTTGTAAAACTTTGTTTTAATTCATATTTTTCTGCCATGTGTCGTTTTTTTTCTTAATGAATAGGACAAGGAAGATACATTGGTATAAATTTATTTATTTATTTATTTTTTTTTTTTGATGAAAGATACATTGGTATAATTGATTAGAACTAAGTGAAAGGAAAGAATCGAGTGATATGATGGGGTTAACATCAAGATACCACCACCTTTTAGGTAAACAACAACTTGAACTTTAAAATGGAATCAATCTCCTACCTGTGCAAATCCATTTATTTAAATCGGAAGGAAAAAAAAACTCTATCTGGGAGTGTGGCCTATGCCAGCATTCCCATGAGTCTAACTCTCTCCTCCTCATATGAAAAGACATTTGCCTCTTAATTTGAGGAGGAGAGAGAGAGACACATGGGAGTGCTGACATAGGCCCCACTCCTGGACAGAATACATCGCAAAACAGAATAAGGTGAGATAAGATGTCCATCAAAATCAAAAGCTAAAGTTGGGTACCTCAAGCTGCCAGCCCATACTGATCTTGAAGCCAAACTACAGCAGCGCGAGGTAACGATTTTTTTTTTCTTTTTTTTTTTTTTTTTTTTTTTGGGAGGGGGGAATAAATCTGCATGCTAAGCAAAATGGTTGTCCTAAAAAAGGAGAAAAAAGAACATTCATAAGGGGCACATGTATTCAATACAGATAAAAAAAAAAAAAAACTCATGTGAGAGAAAAATCGCACTCTGATGTTGGAGGTTGGTTTTTTCTGTAAATCAAGTAGTAGGAGTAGTCCTATAAGAGAACAGTTTTTGGTTGGGATCCCCCTGAGGTTGCTTCCTTTGTTATTGTGCTGTATTTGGTTCTTTTTCTTTAATATATTTTTCAGTCACCCTAAACACATGAGTGAGTCACTTGGCCAATTAGTTGTAGGTCGTCCACCTATTTATGGGTCCAAAAAGATTTGTATGCATTTGAAATGAAAGTGGTGTCCATCACATACTATAAGAAGTTAGGAGAGCATGCCAAAACATATAAAGGCTCTATAACGAGGGAGATTGACTTTGAGTCATTAATGCCCAATGATTTCCCTTTCAATTTTGTGGAAATTAGAATTGTACATATGGAGAGAGAGAGAGAGAGAGAGAGATTACATTGTAAGTGGGAAGAGTCAGATGGATAAGTGAACTTAAGAAATTAGAGTGCTGCCTATTGTTTTTAATGGGAATATCTGAATGACATCTTTATAGGTGTATTTAGAACTTGACACTTTCTTTTAATTGCATCTTGTCTTATTTTCAAAATTTCTTTAAGTTAAAAGTATAAAAGAGTTTTCAAATATAATTTGAAAGTGATTTATCATTATGTCATTATCAAAATGTGTTACTATCATGCACATATTTCGAGTACACATGTGAAATGACAGTATTTACCCTCATTAAAAAAAATTATGTATAATAACAAAATAATAAAACAATAACTATAAATTATTTGACACCTTGACGGGTGTAAATAAAAAAACACTTTTTTAACCGACAAATACATGTGCAGCAGAGGTCCTCTTGCATAAAGTATAATTAGAATTTCAAGAATGGGGTTATTGTATATAATAAAGTATAACTTTACACTTTTCTAATAGTGTTTGTATTCGTTTGGGTATGCCTAGACGTTAATCCTATATCTTTTTTTTTTCCATTCATTTTTACTGATTTTTAGCAAAAAAAAAAAAATAAAAATGAAATGACGGATTGAATTGAGTCACTTAAATGAGTGAATTACTCAACCGGTGATTGATTTATAGATAAAATCCGGTTGAGTGTAGTTAGTTGCAGTGTTATGTCAATAGTGCCTCAAAAATGCAGTAACTCTAAGTACATAACAGATGTGTTAGTGTAAGTAGTAGTGCACAGGACTACATTTATAATAATAAGATATAATCAGGGGTTTATGGGTAATAAATCATTAGTCAGAGAGTTACTTGTAAGTACCGACTCCTTTTTGACTTTATTAATATATATATAGCTATGAGATAGACTGGGAATTTGAACCCTATCGATCTCCTCTTTTCTAGTTCACTTCTTCTTTTCTCTCTTTCTATCACAGTTTGGTAATTTGGTTATGTTACATGTTATTAGAGCGTTTTTAACAATAGTTCTCATTCTTATTCTTCTCTCTTCTCATTGATCTGCAGATTTTTCTTCTTTTTTCTTTTTTGTGATCTGATTGACTGGTAGAGGGCTTCTTCTTTATCGATTTCAATTCTGTTTTGCTGCAAACACGTTGGTTGCATGCTTGGTGATTGTAGGAGTTGTTTAAGTTGTATCCGTTGTTGCTTCAATCATCAGAAACAAGGGACTATGGTTCTGTTGCTAGTACTCTATTTTTTTTCCTATTTTATATTCCAAGCTGGGCATGGTGATCTATATGTACCAGATTCAGAGGGAGCGTTAATTTAGTTAGTTGTGCATAGTGGTATACTGGTATATTTGTAACTATTAGTTACATTCAGGGGGTTATATGTAATAAGTTTTAAATTATTTTAAAAATTCTTTTTTATCTTTGACTTCAATAATTTTTCGGAAAAGACATAGGGCAATCAAAAGAAGGTTACAATTTCTCATTTTACCACCTTGGTGACAACAAAGTGCACCCTAGATAAAATCAAGTTGAGTGTAATTGGTTGCAATGTTGTGTCACTAGGATTTTTTCCCCTTATATTCGATGATCTTCAAGTTTCCATCAATGAGTTGGCAAGGTTTCTTGCATACATGTTATTATATATCAACAATTGACGGTTCTATTCATAGGTTAATTATGTGACTGGTGTTGTTTTTACGGTTACATTATTTGGAACTTTGTATATGCATTTGGTATTTTAGAAGTTCAGTTTTTAATATATTTTTAGGGAGAAAGAAAGCTAACTAGGTGCGGACGATGCATTGCCCCTGTGCCCAGACAAAGGGGCATGTGAAATGACCATCATGGTCCCATGGAAAGGCGGAATTTTGCGTGCCCTATGTCTGGGTGCAGGGGCAGTGCACCACACACGCCTAGTTAGTGTTCTCTTTCCCTTGTTTTTATTGTGCTATAAAAATCTACTTATGAATCATTTGGTATTCTTATCATATGAAGTTCTTTGCCTCTCCTTGCCTCTTTCTCCATCATGTTAATTCTAAAATATTTATTGGTTTATTTTGTCTCATATTACTAACTTTTCCCCCTCTGTATTGATGTTTTTTAATTAAACATGGATTAAATCATATACAACTGCAACTTCTATTCTTTTATTTTTCTATGAAAATTTTACCAATTCTCTTACTCTTTATAAAACAATATTTATTCTCTCTATTCTTTAACAGGTTCAACTACATCTTAGGTGATATGGAGACTCCAATATTGATTTGTCTTTCTGGAAAACATAAGTTAGAAATTGTTGGTATTTAGACGCTAGACTTTCCACAACATTTTTGCAAATGGGCCTGCATCAATTCTTAATGTGGGAAAGCTGATAGTATCTGTATTGGACCTGCTCGAACTAAGCCACAAAATTACAAAAAGAAGAAAATTTGCAAATATGGATTCTTTTGTTGAAGGACCAAAGAATGATATGAATATCTCGGTATTCCTTTCGCAATCTTTTATAGCCATTTTCTTGCACTGGTTTTCTGCTTCTTCACACCTAATTTTGCTATTGATCTTAGCTATTTCCTGGGCTTGCAAGAGAAGCACAATGCCTATCCTTGAAAATTCAAAACCAATGTTAAAGAATACATACTTTTTATATTATTGGTCAGTCCTTATATCTTGCATGGGTTTGTCTTTCTGTCATCTTCTCCTATGCATGTTAAATTACCTTTCTGGGTATAGACATGGTTGGTTTGATCTAAAACTTGCTGCTCAAATTGATTTCACGTTTAGAGTACTCACTTGGTTTTTGATCTCTGCTTACTTGCACATCCAGTTTTCTCATTCAAGTGAGCACAAGTTCCCCATTCTAGTTAGGATTTGGTGGGCCTTTTATTTCCTAATGTCTTGTTCCTATCTTGTTATACATCTTGTATTGTATTGGAAACATTGGTCATTACCACTGATGTTATGGATCTCCGATGTTGTATCCATTATTGTTGGTTTATCCTTTTGTTATGCTGGGTTGTTTGAAAAGGGTCGAGAAGATGAAGATTCCCATCTTTCGGAGCCTCTTTTCAATAACCGGAACACTAATGACAATGGACAAAGATCACGTATCGGTGTAGAGAGGCCAACTTCTTATGAAAATGCTAATCTTCTTAGTATTTTTACTTTCTCTTGGATGGGCCCATTGGTTTCTCTCGGATATAAAAAAACATTGGACCTTGAAGATGTTCCTGAGCTTGCCAATTGTGATAGTGCCAATATGATTTTTGCTCATTTTAGAAATAAACTTGAATCTGATGGCAATGGTTGTCAAGTAAGCACACTCAAGCTGGTGAAGGCATTGATTCTCCTAACATGGAAAGAAATTTTATGGACAGCATTATTGTCCATTGTATGCATATTGGCTTCCTATGTTGGACCATATCTTATTGATGCCTTTGTTCAGTATCTCAATAGCCCACACCAACTACAACATAAAGGCTATGTGCTAGTGTTTATTTTCTTTCTTTCAAAGCTCATAGGGTGCCTCTCGAAGAGGCACTTATTTTTTCAATTGAGAAAGATGGCAAATAGGGTTCGTTCTGCCTTGTTTGTAATAATCTATAAGAAGAGTCTCAAGCTTTCAAACCGTTCAAAGCAAGGGCACACTAGTGGGGAGAATATTAATTTGATGAATGTTGATGTTGAGAGGACTGGCCTCTTCAGTTGGTACTTGCACGAGATTTGGAGGGTACCTCTTCAAGTTGTTCTAGCATTGTTGATCTTGTACAAGAGCCTTGGGCTTGCTTCACTTGTAGCTCTTGTTGCCACGATGATTTTGATGTTAGCAAATCTTCCTCTTGGAAAACTACAAGAGAAAATTCAGGGAAAATTTATGGATTCAAAGGATCGAAGGATGAAGTTGACATCTGAGGCTCTGAGGAATATGAGGATTCTTAAGCTCCAGGGCTGGGAGATGAAGTTTTTGGCCAAGATTATTGATCTCAGGAACTTTGAATCAAGATGGTTAAAAAAGTTACTTTATACATCAGTTATAACTGGCTATGTCTACTTGTCTGCTCCCTTGTTTGTATCCATGATTACTTTTGGGTTTTGTGTGCTTATGAGAATTCCGTTAGAGTCCGGGCAGATTCTATCTGCACTTGCAACATTTGAGATATTACAAGAGCCCATTTATAATGTCCCAGGAACAATCTCTATGGTAGTTCAAATTAAAGTTTCTCTTGACAGGATAGCCTCATTCCTCAGCCTTGATGATCTTAATACAGATATAGTACAAAAGCTTTTAAGAGATACTACAGAGGTTGCAATTGAGATAGTCAAAGGGAATTTCTCTTGGGACATTCATTCCCCTAATCTCACATTAAAAGATATTAATTTCCGAGTGTACCATGGTATGAGAGTTGCTGTTTGTGGTTCTGTTGGGTCAGGCAAGTCAAGCCTACTTTCATGCATATTAGGGGAAGTGCCAAAGGTATCTGGAGCCATTAAGTTGAATGGAACAATGGCTTATGTTGCGCAATCACCTTGGATACAAAGTGGTAAGATAGTAGATAATATATTGTTTGGAAAAGAGATGGACACAGAAAGGTACGAGATGGTCATTGAAGCATGTTCATTAAAGAAAGACCTAGAATTGTTTGCTTTTGGGGACCAGACTGTCATAGGGGAGAGGGGGATCAACCTGAGTGGTGGGCAGAAGCAAAGAATCCAGATCGCACGTGCATTGTATCATGATGCTGATATTTATCTACTTGATGATCCTTTTAGTGCCGTAGATGCTTACACAGGAACTCATCTTTTCAAGGTAGTTGCTTTTTGAACTCTACTTCTAAAGTTTTCCATGATGAAATTTACTTGAAACTATACATCTCATTGCTCACATCACAATTCTATTCAGTAGAAACTAAGGTTGATCAAAAAATTAATATAAAAAGATTGAAATCATGTTTATCTAAACAAATAAAATATACAGATACATGATAGTGAGTAATGCATGTTCGTACAAAAAATCCTATGTTTGATGTAACTTTAATTTCATTATGAAAACTAATTTATATTATATGCATATCTATTTGGACCAAGTGGTGCAATGGTAAGGTTGCTCAATTGTGACCAAGTGGTCACCGGTTCGAGTCTACAAACAGCCTCTTGCAAAAGCAGGGGTAAGGCTGCATACATTATTACCCTCTCTAGACCCCGCAGTGTCGAGAGCCTTGTGCACTTGCTATGCCTTTTTTTTTTTTTTAATTTATTTGGATTTTTAAGTAACTAGAAATTCTTCTGTTTTTTTTTTTTTGAGTGTTTAAATGTGAACATTTGAACTTTTGTGGCAGGAGTGTTTGATGGGAATTCTGAGTTCAAAAACAGTAATTTATGTTACTCATCAAGTAGAGTTTTTTCCTTCTGCTGATCTTATCCTGGTGAGAATATTCAATCTTTCTTTTCCAACTTCAAGTCCCTCAACTTAGTTTGAGAGTGATTATTTACCTTTTTTTTTTTTTTTGTTAGGTTATGAGAGATGGAAGGATTACTCAAGCAGGAAAGTACAAAGAAATTCTTTGTTCAGAAACTGATTTTATAGAGTTAGTGGGTGCACATAAGAAAGCTTTAGAAGAAATTCATTCTATCGAACATGGGACTGCTTTGGATAATTTAATCAATGGTGAGAAAAATGATAATATGTTATGTAGCGAGAAGTCGATTCAAGATGAGGAAAGGGAATACAAAGAGCCAAAAAAGCAACTTGTACAAGAAGAAAAGAGAGAAAAGGGTGGAGTTAGTCTTTCAGTCTACTGGAAATATTTTACCGCTGCATATAAAGGGGTTTTTGTACCATTGATATTGATGGCACAAATTCTTTTTCAGTTTCTCCTAATACTCAGTAGTTACTGGATGGTGTTGGCTACTCCTATTTCAAAGGATATTAAACCTTATATTAGAGGATCTACTCTCATAATTGTTTATGTTGCTTTGACCCTTGGAAGCTCCCTTTGTGTACTTATAAGGTCCATATTCATTGTAACTATTGGATACAAGACAGCCACTTTGCTCTTTGTCAAAATGCATTTGTGCATTTTTCGTGCTCCCCTATCATTTTTTGATTCTACTCCAAGTGGAAGGATTTTAAATCGGGTTAGTAAATATGCTTAATTACTCATGCGATTCAGTTTTTGTTTAATTACTGTATGAATATAATTTTAAACTTTAACTCTATTTTTGCTTACAGGCATCCATAGATCAAAGTGCAGTTGATACTTCTATTCCACATAATATCGAAGAACTTCTTATCTCAGTCATAGGATTATTGGGAACTATTACAGTAATGTCACAGGTTGCATGGCAAATGTTAATTGTTTTTATTCCGACAACTATAGCATGCATTTGGTACCAGGTAATTCTATAGTCACTTCCACTTCTCATGATTAAAATTTCATATCAAGCTCAACCTTATTTTCCCCATGGCTAATTAATAGACCATAATACAAGTTATTTCAAGCTTAGTTTGATAAATGAATTCTATGTTTTCTTTGTTCACAATAAAATTGATTTAGTGGTGAATTCATTTATGTTTGATTGTGAATGTGGTGATCGATTTAAAGCTTAATACTCCTTGAACTAAAAAGAATATATGCTAGAAATCTATTGTTTTATATCACATATTTTCATATAAATTAATGCAAATATGTACTCTTTCGCTGATCATAACTATTTGAGAAAATGACAAAAAAGGTCAATTTTATCAAAGTGCAAAGTGAACCTAAAGTAACATAGCTACGCTTTTATGCACATAAAATAATTTAGATCTGTATGGATAAAGAGATAGTTAATATGGAATAGTAGCACTGTTGGAAACTTCATGAACATAAGATAATAATTAACAAAATGACTTTCTTATTGACACTCCTTAAGATGTCAAATAACTTTGTAACCTTATATTTTTACCCTTTTAATATAATACACTTCTTCTTTTCCTGAGGGTAAAATATTGTCATTTCATACGTGCACTGGAAGCGCAAGCGAGACAATGACATCCATAAAATAACATAATGGTATGTACACTTTCAAATTATTTTGGCAAACATTTTTTTACTCTTGCCTTTAAAAACTTTTAAGAATATTTTTTTGGTTAAATATCAACATGATTATATTATACGGAAAAAAAATTTACAAGGTTAACGTTGAGGCATTCCTGGATGAAAATACAAAAACTGATTTGAGCCACTTCTCCACCTTCGACATGACCATCAACAGAGACACCCACTCAGACAAATATAATAGAATAAAAATGAGCACTAAGCTCACTCAACAAAAACGGTTGTAAAAATGGTTTAGTCAGTTCCACATGACATCTGAGGAAATGAAGGAAGGATGATGCACCCATTCCGTCGTACATCTGATTGTTACCATCGTTTTAGCAAGTGAGTCCACAAATACATTAGCCTCTTTGAAGGTATGGGTGATTTTCCATTCAATGCATTAGAGGAAAGTGTGGAAATGACGCCAATGGTTGAGGAGGTACCAAGAAATAGAACGATGTAGAATTCATTGGAAGATGGAAGGGGATCTCCAACACGAACTCATGGATACTTCTCATAAAATTAGAATCAACATCTGGGAGGGATCATGCCCTTTGAACAATGAAATCTTTAATCTTGGCCATAAAAGGGGATTAAAGAGCCCTATCAAAGGGGCAAACATCAAAGATAGAGAAATCTCCAAGGCATCAGTCTTTCCAGAAGATTATTTTGGCATCATCACTAATCACCCATCTTTCATTAGATGTAATCATATTTAAAATTTTTTATCTCCCGGTGATATAGATTAAGAGGACACAAAGCTTTGATATAGCCATCTAATTTTCAAATATTTTCCTCTCATAAAATAGTCAAAAGCTGAATCATCATTCTTAATTGCCCAACATAACTTTGATAGAAAAGCTAGGTTAAGGTCTTTGAGCTGACGGATACCCAAACCACCTTTTGCCCTTGGATGACACATGAAATAAGATAAGGGGTAATCAAAAAAAGGTTATACGATCTAAATACATCTATAAAAGTATCATTTAGATGGTCCAATTAACAAACTTAACAAAATAATAAAATAATAAATAATTTCTCATTTTTACACGATAATATCCCAGTTAATAATGTTGAAAATAATTATTAATATTTACATATTAAGAATCAAAGGAAAGAGTCCATTGCAAAGCCGTATCTTAGTGGTCCAACAATTTTAAGTCATGTGCAATATTGTTTTAATGAGACTGACCACGGGACAATTGTTCTCCATTTGAATTAGTACTGTGTCAAGTTTTGGAGCCAATCTCCATTGCCCATCATGTTTGAAATCTACCCATGTCTTTCAAATGGTTGAATTAAAGTTGCTTAAAATTAAGAAAGTTGAATTTTTCAACCAATCAAGACTCAAATTTGATAGATAAAGGTGGTGGTTTGGAAAACACACATTGCGCCCAATGGAATTAACATGTGGCAGTTATTAGAGCATTCAAGAAAAGCCTATCTAGCTGGACGACCTTTGTGAGCTATGCTTTATGCTAAGAATGCAAAAGATTTGTACTTTTCCTAAGTGAAGTATGTAGGCCGCACTGCACTGCATTTTTGTGCTAAGCTATACATTCATGTGCTTACAGCGATAGTGGATAAGATCATACTATCTGCTCCATCATTAGAAAATTCAGATTTGACAAAAATTGGATATGGACACATTAGGTTATTTTATAAATTAAGCATCTATCATTCTCATACTAACTAAACATTCATTAATATATAAACACACACACACACACATTGTATCTAATTTTCTTTTTCTCATGAACCTTGTCTTGTAGCAATATTACATAACTACAGCACGAGAACTAACACGACTGACTGGAGTATGTCAAGCTCCAATTATACAACATTTTGTGGAATCTAGTTTAGGCTCAACCACAATCAGGTGCTTTGATCAAGAAGAGAGGTTTATGAACACAAATATCAAGTTGGTGGATAGGTATATCCGGCCCAAATTTCATTTCTCTGGCGCATTAGAGTGGTTATGCTTCCGCATGGATTTATTGACATCCATCACATATGCCATCTTTTTGGTTTTCTTGATCTCAGTGTCAAAGGGAGTACTTAGTCCTGGTAAAATTTTGAGCTTTTGATCTTGAAAAGATTATCCTTTAGGACAACCATGATTGATTACCCAATGAAATGATGATTTTGAATTATTTTGTTTTAATTTCTCTCTTGAAGGTGTTGTGGGTTTAGCAGTCACATATGGGCTTGGTTTTAGTATGTATGGAGTCGTATGGGATCTTTGCGGTCTTGAGAATAAAATTATATCCGTTGAAAGAATACTTCAGTATGTCTACATCCCTAGTGAACCCCCTCTGGTGGTAGAAGAAAATAGACCAGGTTATGATTGGCCATCAGAAGGAAAAGTTGATATTGTTGATCTGCAGGTAATCCCCAATTTAAATCCCTTAAGTCTTTATTTTCTTATTTTTTCCCCTTGTTTATGGAATAGACTTACTTTTTCGTCATTTATGGAATAGATCCTTTGAAGCTTATTGTTGTTGGATAGTTATTATTGTGATTATAGAATTCTTCTAAACTTTATGATTTGATTATTTAATATGTATATAGGTTCGGTATGCCCCACATCTTCCACTTGTCTTGCGAGGTCTCACATGCACTTTCCCTGGAGGGATTAAGATTGGCATTGTTGGGCGAACGGGAAGTGGTAAATCAACTCTCGTACAAGCTCTCTTCCGCATGCTTGAACCTACAGCCGGTCAGATTTGGATAGATGGTATCAATATTTCCAAGATTGGCCTTCATGATTTGCGGTCACGATTGAGCATCATCCCACAAGACCCAACAATGTTCGAGGGGACTCTAAGGAGCAATCTTGACCCGCTTGAAGAGTACACTGATGAACAGATCTGGGAGGTGGGTTTTCTTTCATTTGATAAATACTTTATTAGTGATAAAGATATGATGGCCATGTCTTCTTCTTACTGATGATTCACACAATAAACAAATAGACAACAATTAACCGATTAGTTTATGAACTCCTTTCTCATGATCGTCTTCTTTTTATTTTTTGTTCAATTTTTGAAATTCTTTTTATAGAGATATTGGAATCATTTCATTGAATGCATCGGATCATCTTTGGGCTAAGCCTGACATAAGAAAACTCTCTTGAGAACTATGAAGTGTACTATTTTCATTGTTTTTGTTTTCCATTTCCACTAGGCACCCCCTTCTTGGCTCATTTCATCTTTTTAGTAGATCATATTTAATTATCAATTCTATGTCATTTTAAATAATCAAGCGAGGTGGTAAGTTGACATTTTCTTTTGTTTTGTTAGGCTTTAGATAGATGCCACCTAGTTGATGAAGTTAAAAGGAAGGAAGGGAAGCTTGATTCTGCAGGTTGGTTCCATCATATATTCACTCCATACCAAAGTTTCTCAACATCGATTTATCCATGCCCTAGTGTACAATCCTTCCAAAATTCTTATTGTATAATATATATCTAACTTCTTGTGCAAAACTCAACCTCCAAGCCCCCAACCCTTTTCCAAAAAAATTAAGGAAAGAAAATTTATTGAAAATAAGATCCTGGATAGCTAACCTATTCTCAAATGGTGGCTGTCACAGTGACTGAGAATGGAGAGAACTGGAGCATGGGTCAAAGGCAACTAGTTTGTCTAGGACGGGTATTACTCAAGGGAAGCAAAGTCTTAGTACTCGATGAAGCTACTGCATCAGTGGATACTGCAACTGACTATCAAATTCAGCAAACTCTTAGACAACACTTCTCAGGGTCTACTGTCATTACAATCGCACATAGGATTACATCAATTCTTGATGTTGACATGGTCCTCCTTCTCGATAATGGTTAGTAGCTAATAATTAGTATACCACAATATAATGGGTTTCGTTAAGTTTGATAATACGTCTTCAAATTATTTTCTGGTGCTTGTCTAATCAAATTGACATGTTTCCTTGTCTTAAGCAGGAATTGTATTGGAATATGATTCCCCAATCAAATTGCTAGAGAACCAATCCTCATCATTTGCAAAGCTTGTTAAGGAGTATATTCGTAGATGTAGTTCCTAATTTTTTAATTTTAATTAATTGAGTTTTGAATTAATGTTCATATACAACAACAAGAAAGTCCTATAACAATGTTTTTTCCATAGAAATAGGTCAAAAAATCTGCAACAATAGTCTATAGTAACTGATTAATTGTGGTCTTCTATCCACAATTATGAATGCCGTCACTACGCCTATGGCGGGGGATTGCCTATCGCAGAAAAATGGTACTCTATAGCTACGGATTTTGTGCAAAAAAGATTTGTAGTTACAGTTTTGTAGTTTTGGATTTTTAATGCAGCAAAATCTATAGCTGCAGATTTTTTATTATGAAAACGTGTTGCGGATTTATGTGTCGCAAATAATATAACTACATTTATTAATTGTGGATTTATTATTATGAAACTTGTAGCTGTGAATTTTTATGTATCAAAGTCTGCGGATTTAAGTTGTAGATTTTTTATTTATGAAGCCTAGAGTTGCGAATTTTTGTTAGGGAAGCATATAGCTACAAATAAAAACTTATAGCTGCGGATTTTTTGTACAGTAATAATATATAACAAAAATTTTTTCAATTGTGTATATATTTTTGTACATTTGTACTTGTTTCTTGAACCCACATATCCATTCAATACATTTACATCTAAAACAAAAATCCATTCAATATACAATACTTTTTCTTTTGCTAAAGATCATATTGTATTAAAAAATGAAAAAGAAAATACACAAAGTTAGCTCAGGCATACCCAAGCAAGCACAGTTACAAAAAATGGAAACTGAATCCCACCTTCGACATGACCATCAACAAGGACAAATCCCATAGAAAATAAGCAATAAAGCTACCGGAATCTATATCTGGGAATCCCCAGAATATGTCCTCCTTTATTGAAAAAGGAAAATCACTAACTAAAGTGGAATTCCCAGACTTGATAGTTTCCTTTGCGAGGTAATTTGTGACTAGATTAGACTCCCTATAATAGTGAAAAATCTTTCGTCGAATTGACAACAAATAAGATTGTAGAGAGGACCAATCTTGCCAAGAGAACCCGGGAGAGCGACCAGACTGGGTTAAGGTAACCACTTCTGCTGAGTCACATTCAATCCAAAGGTTTCCAATTTCCAACTCATTGGCTTTATGTAAACCATGCATGAGAGTTGCAAATTCAGCCTTAAAATTAGTCTTGGTACCAAGGAAGAGTTGAAAAGAGCTGATTATACTTTCCAAATGATTTCTGAAAATGCCACTCATCCTAACTTTACTTGGGTTACCTATATGGAGAAGTCATCTATATTTAATTTGATACAATTATCTATTGGTTTGCACCAAAGAGTTTCTAAGATTAGACTCGTTACTAATGGTACTTTTACCACAACACTCCCTCGATATACACGGTACTAATGACATTCTTAACACAACCTATTGTCCACTACACTAAACGCAATAAAAACAATGCCGTCTATGCACTGACAACAAGTTGATATAGATGCACAATACTCATTGCCACACACATATAGATGATGCACAGTCTCAAGCACAAACCCTAAATCCAACATACTTTCGATAATGACAATGGGCATACACAAACTGGCTGGGGTAATCCCATTTTATCAGCCCCATACACGGATACTCAAAAGTATCACACGGTCATGTGCACATCCACCCAACTACCACAAAGTGGCTAGATCTACCAGACTTTGCACACCCATCCTACAATATACATAGTACTCTAATCTCCACAATCACAATAGCACATCCACAACACACAATATACATAGTTCGACAAGTTTTCTACATCTATAGAGCAATACTCTCCTAAGGTTTCATGTTATACCCGCACCCATGAACCTAATATTTTTCTTGTTATCCTTATGACGTGTAGAGGGTGCTGCTATATATGCCTGTGAACTGTTCACGATGATAGTCAAACCAAGTTACAAGATTGTTGACTTCGACATGGGTTTGCCAATCCATGAAAGGTTCCTCAACCAGGAGTGGGGGAAATTCGTCGATGGTGACTTCGTCGACTACCCTCCAAGTACCAGTCCTAAGAGCGAGGAGTATCGGATGGCACACCCCGTGTCACCCCACTTAGATACTTCACTTAGTAATGAACTTGGCATCGCGGTGGGAAAGCTCTTTAGGATCACGGAGGTTACACCATGATGAGCAAAGGGTAAGTTATTGACCTGATTTTGTCGTATTCCTACTACTCTCTCAAAGCCCTTGAGGTGTGGTACAAAAACCCTGACCTCTTAAGGTGGGAACTACCTTCCTGCTAGGATCGGATGCAAGGTTACTGGTTGCATCCGACCCTGCATCCGATGCTGCTAACAAAGACTCTTTTGGGTGAGACCCTGTGTGGGGCTCACATGCCCTGTGTCTAGGGTGTTGTCGGTGCCCTATCATAGTTGACCCCCTACCCTTACCCCCCTTTTTATTTTGGTGACCTATTGAATGGACCTATAGGGCCTAAGTTAGGCTTTTAAAGTTAGTGTAATGTGGACAATTAAATGACCCTACCTAAACAAACCTTAGGTATACACTTAAGAGGCCTTGTCCAAACAGGCCCTAATAAGGGTGTTTGCTATAAGTGAGGTAGGTAGGACTATTCATTAGTCTTAGCTCATTTCTTACCTAACTTAATCGTGCAAGGAGAAGGGAGTTATGAGGAAAGAGGGTTAGCAAGGAGAAGAAGGAAGTGAAGAAGAGGGGATCGATTGCTTGGACTTGAATCTTTAAAGAGGGCACCTCTTGTGTACCTTAAATCAAGTAGGCCAAGTGCTCTCACTCTTCTCCCCCTTTCTTGTTTTGAGCTTGGATGGCCCTTTGGATTGCAGCCCTAAGCTTGGATTTTCCTCTTGGAACCCAAATGGTTGGCTTGAGCTGTGTTTGGTGTCCTCTTGTTAGGATGTTGTCCTATTTCTTTACACCTTTGAGACCTCCAGCTGAATCTCTTGATCTAGGGTTCCAACTACTAAGGGAAACCCCAAATCTGGATGTGATGTGTTTGATCTGTTAAACCCGCCTTACTCTTTAGGTGATGGGTACTTCTAAGACCCTAATAGACCCTAGGACACCCCCTCCCTAGTCCCTTGGAACTTACAGAACCAAATGGGGCAAATATGGGCTGTTAAGGATCTTAAAATCGCACCTGGGTTGCATCAGAGGCAGAGCCCTACGTGCATCCGATGTTAAATCCGATGAGGCCTAAGCTTGTAGGAAAGGTCAAATGTAAGGTCGGATGCATGCGATGTTGAATCCAATGTTGCTTTCGATGCCGTTTTCGAAGCCTATAACTTATGTAAATTACGGGGCTTCTCTGTGAGACCTTCCATACACTCTCTCACACTCTTACTCACTTCCTTAGGCATCAACATACATGCAAGGGAGTGATTTCGAGCAGGAATCATTACGCTTATACAAATTCTATTACAAGTAATCGATGAGTGATTTTGGGTGACTGTTTGGGCTTGTTTATTATTGCCTACTCATATATATAAGTATCATTATGTTGCATTATCATTCAAGCATGATTACATATTGCATTTATTCTTATTTGATGATGATGATGACGATTATGATGATATGGATTGTGTTAGGTTACGGTGTCGGAAAGCATCGGTACCGGAATCCTAGGATTATGTGAACTTGTAAATTGCATGTCATTCTTGCTTGTATGCACCGTGTTGTGCTGATACCCGGATGTTAGATGGAATGGGATGTTGACACACCCGGATGTACCTCTCAACACGATAAGGTTCATGTAGTATATCTATGGTTAGTCTCAGTTCCCTATGCTACGACCCTTACCAACAAGGGTTTAGATGTTGGGTAGCCAGAGTGCCTACTGCCTGTGGAGAGTTTGAGAGGCCAGGCCAGGGATAGTAATGGTTGTCGGGGTCTGCCTCTGGATGGTATGAGGCTATGGTGGGCGTAGGCCCCAAGGTAGTAACTGAGGTTTCCCTGTGGTGAAAATAGAAGGACCCACAGTGTCTCCCGAGTTATTGCAGTACCATATTCCTTGACCTAGAATTGTGTGTTAGGTGGCAATACGGTAATAATTACATGCACCATGGACTATCTGCGATGTATGTGTGTTTGTGCATTCCCCTCTCCCTCAATGGCTCAGTGGAGCTAACCCCCTTATGCACACCTTTTTAGATGATGTTGCAGGTGATGCTTATTTTACTGGACTCGAGGTTCAAGCCTCGGAGTACAATGATATTGGTACAGAGGACCCAGAGGCCGTGATCGAGGAGCACGGTGATGGATGTCCTTGTGATGACTGTGCCTACGGGCCGTATTGACGCTTGTTCCTTTTAATTTTTGGGGCCGCGTGCCCTTGTATAAAATTTATTATTATACGAGTATTTTAAGTAGTTATGCTATGGTCATTCGGGATACCTGTTAGAACTGTTTATGTATCACTTAGCTGTATGAACATGAAGTAACTACTGTAAACGCTTCTGCTTATTTTCTGATCATTGGAAATGTAATATTTCTTACCTTTCGCACTATGATATTAATGTGTTTCCATATTAGTCCAAGATTGTGAATTGGGACACTGCATTCGTGATCCTGGTAACTTATTGGGATTACACGTGTCGCCCTAGTCACCCATTTATTATTAATATATTCTTTATTGGGATAGGGGCGTGACATTTCGTATATTTCTCAATACACAACATTATTTCAACAGCTATAACGGTCCAAGAGCTCTCCTGCTTCAATTCTTGTACTCTAAGACAAAGGCTTCAACCTTAAAGTTTACACTGCCTTAACAATGAAGCCAATACAATATCTATGTGTCTAACTACAACTGAACACCTCCAAATACAAATAAAAGTGGGCTTATAATTTTTCCTCAATTACAAACATAAATCAATTATTACAAATTCTCCCAATTACATAGCACATATGAGCTAGACATTTTATTGAACATCTAGCCTACGGTTAAAATACAATCAAATAGGGATTTGTTAAGTGTGGATTACCTCAACCTATGTAATCCAACAACCGGATGACTCCTCGATATGTATAAATCAATAAGGATGTCATTTCCATCGTCAAAAACCTTTTTTCACCATGAACAAGGGTTTGAGAAACTTGGATTACTTCTCCTTGGATAAACCCACAATTGAGCACTTCAAGGAAGCTAAAATGTCACATTGAATGCTCCCCCATCACCAAAGATGGAACCATTAACACCCAAGACAAAGATTTAGAATTATGACCCCCTTCTACACACTTTCTCCTCCCTTTTTCTGCATTCACGTTCTTGGCCAAGTTTAGGGAAGGTTGCAAAAAACTGCACCTCATTTGGACTTCAAATGAACTCAAAAAGCTCAATTGAAACTGGACCGTCCAATTTGAGTAGGGAAAGTGGTTGGATGGCTTAGAAATGAAATCTTTAAGTTTTTCATTACAAAACACCTTGTCACGATCTATAAGATCGCATCATGGTGGAAGTGGAAGACATAGAAACGATTGGATTGAGCATCTAAGGATTGGCATCTTCTCACGAGTGGACTATGTACTGACAGAACATGGAGTCCGATCTGAACGCGGCTTGAATGGGAGTCTCCAGATTAGAATTACTAGAAGACGGGAGGAATTCTGGTGCATGGATTGGCATCCTCTCCATTGATACTTTAGGAAGAATCACAAGGTGAACATATTTTATCTAATTGGCATCTTCACAGTATGTGGATATACATGCGCTACATGGGATCCATGGGTCAATATGGCGTAGTACGGCGCATGATCCTCTCAATGATTGACCAACCATATGACTCGTGATACAATCATTATCATTGATAGCATGTGTGTAAACGCAGGTGAATATGGGGTACCCAATCTAAATCATGAAGATGCTACGTCTTGCAGGATGTCCGATTGTTACCTTAAATAAGACCTCGTTTTTGTGTGTGCACACAAACAGAGTTTTTGTGCACTCGACCAATGACAGGCCTCCAGAAGCATCTCTCATGTCAACCACTCTGCACCTCTAGCGTGCATCATTCTCCACCTGCAAATCAGTATATGACTGCCGTGGAATGACATAAGTCATCAGATCTTGGTCAAAACTGCTACTATGTATATGCATGCACCATTTCTTGATGCATCCGGCTTACTAGAATGCCGGGAATGGTATCTTGGCCATATCTTCTTTAATTTAATGGATTTTTAATTTGGATTGAACGAAAATACTTGTGAGAGAATGGCACGCGTGTCATGAATGACATGCAATCTTAGGAAAAATTGGGAGTAAGCACTCTAAAAATATCCAAACTCCCCTAGTTTGATTCTTTTCGGTGCAACGTTGCAAAATTCTTGAAACTTATTCATTCAATATAAAAAATATTCACTTCATGTTGCGTTGGAAAGATAACTAGATGAAATACAAGTTCCATGTATATGCATCTTTCCAAATCTTCCATTTAGCTTGTTCAAATTGGATCCAAAGTTGACACATCAGCATGAACCTATGAATTTGCCATTCAAAGCCCATGAAACCTTCACTTGATGCTGCCATGTGCTTCCAATCACTGTATAACATCATAATATGTTGCGAAATGCTGTCACTTGTGCTTGGATACTTGAATGACATTGCCCAACATGTACAGATCTCACTGCTGTTGCGCTGCCTGCTCTGCCAACTCACTCTCTGACTTGCCCAAAACTGCCAAATCACCTCTACATACTATATATCAGCAGAAACCACTGCCAAACACTGTCGGACACCTATGTACGTTATCATGTCACTTGTGCACTATTTCCAGCATTGCCACATCGTGTTTGTCGTTATCAATACTGCCATATCATGTCTGGCACTGTACACACTTGTATTGCCATATTTGTACATCATTACTTTTAACTACCACTGAACTGACACATCTGCACTACCAACTACCACTAGACTCTGCTCACCTGCCATTTGACTGCTAATTGTGCTTCCATGTCATACTGCCCTCTGTTTGTGACTATCATTGACTGTGTTGAGCATCATGACTGTGTTGATCCAGACTGTGTTGATAACAATGACAACACCAGGTATCATATGCCCAACACTTATATATTATGATCGCCAGCTTCGTGATTTCTCTTCAAACAATGTTCGCTTGATATACAGTTCAACATAAGCCTGATGCTTGCTTGCTTCTTTGGTTGTTCTCCTTGAGCTTGTTGGGGTTGTTGGAATTTTCAAAATATTGATGTGGGACTTTAGTCCCACATCAACTGTGAAGAAGAAGTTCATTTGGGGTATATTTGTTAGTGCTCTACTATCACATGATATGTTTAGAAGAGATTCTAAGGTGCACTTGCAAGGACTATGACCGTCCGAGCACGAGCGTGTGCGTGAGGCACAATGTGGCGCTTTGATGGCACACTTTACACTTTGCACGTACGCATCGTCATAATAAAGCACCTTAACCTTTTCTGGATCGACGGTCAGTGAACCAGTGCAATGGATTGGAATTGACGGTTGGATTGGTGCGATGCTTTGATTCTGACTGTTGGATTATTGTTTGAACCAAAGGGCAAAGGGTGTAAAGCATTGAGCCCAATGATTACAACCTATCCAAACAGCCTAGTGCAAGACCCGTTGAGCCCAATTGTTGCAGTCCATCCGAACAGTCATGAGCAGGCCCATAAATAGCCCAACAACTCAGTCATTTGGAGTAACAAAAAACGTTCTCTTAGTTTCAAGTGATTTTTGTCTCTGCAAAGCAATAATCAAGTCCAGGCCTGATTTATCTTGGGAGGCAGATTTGCTGTAACCCAGTACAGTAATAAGGGTGCAAATACTATCTTAAGGATAGAACGTGTTTTTTCAAATCAATCAATCTCATCATCCTCACCAGTTTTGATCTCTGTTTCTAACAATCTTAAGACAATATTTGATCAATGGAGGAGACTACAGTAATGAAGATACTTGGGGACAAAATCAGCAAAGTGGACAAGTTCGATGGTTCGTTCTTCAAGCGTTGGAAAGGGAATATGTATTTCTTCCTCCCTGCTCTGAAGATTGCTCATGTTCTGAATGAAGGGAAGCCAACGGCATTGACAAACACCGATGGAGATCCTTCAAGTGGAGAAACACTGGTACAAATGAAGCAGTGCCAAAAGTGGGAGCAAGATGATTTCATGTGCAAAGATTACATTCTCAATGGCTTGTTGAACTCACTCTATGATGTGTGCAAGCCCAAATTTGTAGAAATCGCATCAAAGAAACTATAGGAGGATCTCAATAAAAAGTACAAAATTGAAGATGCTGGCAACAAGAAGTTTATTTTGAGTAAGTTATTTGATTTCAGAATGTTAGGTGATAAGTCTATTATTTCACAACTTATGAGTTGTAAGTTCTCATGAATCAAATAATCTCCGAGGGTCATTCTCTTGATGAATCTTTCTAAGTATTTACAATTATTTATAAGTTACCTCTTGCTTGGAAAGATTGTCGGAAAGAGCTTAAACAAAAGAAAGATGCAATGACTATGTAAGAGTTGATCAAGTATATCCAAGTTGAAGAGAATTCTTGCAAATCGGACAAACTTGAATTGGAGGAAAATTCTCCAAAGGCTCATGTTATAGAAAATGCATCTTCTAAGGGCAAAAAGAGAAAGCATGATGAGAAATGAACTGTTTCGAATAAAAAGAAGGATAATTTTACTAATCCTAAAGTAGAATGTTGAAAATGCTGAAAAGTCAGTCATCTCAAGAAACAATGTAGAGTTTATCTCAAGGAGAAGTAACAAAATGACCAAGCCAACATAGTTGACAATGATGATTGGGCTGCTATGATATCTGAAGTATGTGCAGTTGGTGATGATGAGGAACGATGGATCGATTCCGGTGCAACCAAACACATCGCCAAGAATAAAAACTTGTTCAAGGTTTATGAACCTATAGCAGATGGACAAGATCTCTTTATGGAAAATTCTTCAACTGCTAAGGTCATAGAAAAAGGCACAGTGGTTCCGAATCTCACATCCGGAAAGAAGCTTACTTTGATTGATGTACTTCATGTTCCTGATATTAGAAAGAATCTAATTTCTGTAAGCTTGCTTGACAAACATGGTTTTAAAACCTTGTTTGAGTCGGGCAACATCATAATGTCCAAAGGGAGAATTTATGTTGGAAAAAGTTATGCATCAAATGGGATGTATAAGTTTAATATGATTAATGAAAATCCATTTTCTGCTTACATTGTTTCTACTTTTGATACTTGACATTCTAGACTTGGGTATGTTAATTATAAGTGCATGAAAAATATGATTAAATTAGATTTAATACTGGAATGCACTTCTTTTTTTGGGTAATAGGAACGCACTTCTTCTAGTCAAGACAAATGTTCTGTATGCATCAAGTCTATGATTACTATGAAATTTTTTTAAGAAAGTAGAAAGAAATACACAACTTTTAGAATTGGTACATTCTGATTTGTGAGTTATTTTAACTAGAAGTGGTAAAAGATATTTCATCACTTTTATAGATGACTGTTCAAAATATACACGTGTATACCTATTAAGGACTAAAGATGAGGCTTTGGAAAAATTCAAAATCTATAAAGCCGAATTAGAAAATCAATTAGATCATAAAATTAAAATCTTACAAACTAATAAAGGAAGGGAATACTTTTTTACTGATGATTTTTATGAAATTTATGGAAGTATCCATCAAACAACGACACCCTATAGTCCTCAACAAAATGGTGTAGCAGAAAGCAAAAATATGACTCTAACAGAACTGGTGAATACCCTTTTACTTACTTCTGACTTACCTAAGAATTTATGGGGGGAAGCATTAATGACTGCTTGTCATATTCTCAATCGTATATCCCATTAAAAGACTAATATCACTCCCTATGAACATTGGATGAAGAGAAAACCTTCTCTTTGATATTTCAAAGTATGGGAATGTAGAGCCTTAGTCAGATTAACTGATCTTAAAAAACCTAAATTAGATGAAAAGACAATTGAATGTATTTTCATTGGCTATACCCAACATAGCAAGACCTATAGATTTTTAACGATGGAATCTACAGAGACCGTTAGTCAAGATATAATTTTGGAATCTAGAGATGCTGAGTTCTTTGAGGATTCATTCTCTAGGAAATGGAAGAATGAAGACACAAACAAAGAGGATAAAGATATTGTTTAATCAAACTCTGAAAATAATGAGAGTGTTGAACCAAGAAGAAGTAAAAGAGTTAGAGTAGAAAAATATTTTGGTCAAGATTTTTATCAATTCTTGGTCAAAAAAAAATAAAAATGAAGTTACAAATTCTTGTGTGTAATGTTGAACATGATCCATTGATTTTTTGAGAAACTATGAATTCTCAAGATTCTGCATTTTGGCAAGAAGTTATAAATGATGAAACGAATTCTATCACAGGAAATAAAACATGGATTTTAATAGATTTACCTCCCAGATTTAAACCTATTGGTTATAAATGGATCTTTAAGCGAAAATTTAAAGCTGATGGAACCATTGATAATTTTAAAGCTAGGCTTGTAGCCAAGGGTTTAAGCAAAAGGTGTTAGGATTTTCTTAAAATGTGACGAGTGTGGGCTTAATTAATTATCGGGTCGATCATTGATGGGGATCAAGAAATACAAGTGCTGACCTGACTTGCTACTATTTTATTGAGATGGACCGGACCGGCCTGGCCCATTGTGAAAGTGGGTTAGGGTTTGGGGAGTATTATAAATACTACTGATGAGGGGTCCCTGCAGTCACTATTCTCTTTTCTCTTTTCTTCACAAAAAGAGAGCTGTGGGAGAGTCTAGGAGACTATAGAAGATCCCCATCACAGTTGTCCGAGATTATTCGAGGACTTGCATTTATTCTCTGACAGATCGTTGCTGCTTTTAGATGGTTTCTTATCTGTTCTTCATCAACACACGTGGGTGCCAGGTACACTTTGCTTTCCCTGCTCTTTTTTATTCGATCGTATTCTAGAGATCTGTATGGGGATGGATTCGGGTTTGACAATACCCTTGCTAGTTCTAACAAGTGGCATCAGAGTCGAACATACAGACCTAGGATCGATTGATTAAGAACATGGATTGGGTTTTTTACGACGAAAATAGGGTTTTTTGACTGGATTTTTGGCAAAACTGTACGTTTTTGCCGCTGCCAGATTTTTCCACCGGCGAAAGTCAAATATTTTTATATGGGTGCGAAGGGCTGGGAGAGACAATCACGACGGTGTGTGGATCGTCACTGCCGGCGGCCATTAAAAAAAAAAAAAACATAGTGATGCTGATGTCATCGTGACGTCAGCCCTGAGGCTTGCGGGTCACGTTTAACCCGAACTGACCTGGACCTAACCCGGGTCAGACTTGACCCAGACCTGGTCAAAGATTCTTGACCCGGTCAACGTTGACCCGACACGGATATTTGACCCGATCCGAGACCCAATGGTTGACCTATTTTTCGACCCGAATTCTAACCCGGGTAACTCGGCTGGGTGGGCAGGTGGTCCGGTTCAGGTGAACCGGGTTCAATCCGGTTTGGTTCAATTGATTCGGTTCACCTTTTAAAACAAAAAAAGGGGAAAAATGACCAGAAAACTTCAAATGGACCGTGTGGGCTCGTTTGGATGAATTTTGAGACGCGGTTTTTTCTGATGTGTCTATTTTTTTGTGCTCTTCGTTTTGATATGCAATTCGGCATACCTTGGATAAACTGATCAGACTATGATTTTGATGGTTTTTGCGTTTTTCAGTTGTTTTGGGAACAGAATAAACTATTTTAGAACATTTTTTATTGTTCCAGAAGCTGTTTTTCTATTTTGGAACACCGTTTTGATTGGATTCTATTATGAGATGCCTCATTTTACTTGTATTTTTCAAGGCCGACGTTTTGGGTATCCTGTTCGAATATTTTGTTGAATTTATGAGACCTGTCAATGACGATTGTGTCACCTTTGAGTGACATATGGGCGAGTGGAGCATCTGATTGGGCTCCGGTTGGTCTTATTTCGTTCGTAATTTCAAGACCTACCCACTGGTACCTGATTTTGGGACGTCTAATGATTTCAGGGACCTGTTTTGAACGATTATGCTACTTTGAGCATATTTAAACTATTTTGGATTGACCATTGCCACTTGGACGATGAATGTGCATATCACAACACATTATGGACGATCAATGTGTTTATTTTCACATGTATTGCTGCATGTCAGGTTGAGGAATTATGAGAGAGTAAAATGGTGAACCACCAAAATGGCCCATTGAATCTTTTTATGCTTCTGTCAAGGCAGCAGAATATGTGACATTAGCCCAAAGATGATGTTGCCAAAAATTGACGAGGTGATATACATATGGATTGGAAGGGATAGTGGTCTAAGGGTTCCAGTTGCCCAAAGATGCTGGGATTTCTGAAAACTATTGATCTTTTCATGAAAAGGCAATGTGTCCATCCAAAGATAGTGTACTCAAAGAATTTGGGATGCGTGATCTAGGGGTTTTCTTACCGCCCAAAGGTGGAGGAAAATTTTTGAAAGTCATCGACATCTCACAGTAATTGCAGTGCGATAAATTATTATTGAGGTGCATAACCTAGGGATTTCTCTATCACCCAAAGGGGGAGGGAGATTTTCGAAAGTTATTGCTATCTCACGGTACTTGCAGTACGATAAAGACGTGTGCATTTTGACCCGAAAGGGCAAGAATGTAATATTGTGAAGAAGTATTGTTGATTAATATTTATCATCTTGATTGTATGCATACAAGTATTTGGTGTGTTGATGATAAATATATAGAACCACTGATTTTATGATGATATGTTGATGCATGTTTAAACGATAAATGGACACGCGATGGTTAAAAAACATGTTGATTTGTGCGATATAAAAACCTTTAATATTATGATGTTTTGTTTCTATTTGTTGATGGGAATGTTATGCTATTGACGAATGACAACTTATTATGGTAGATGAAATAATAAGTGAATAATTATGGTAACTGACGGTTAACCAACGTGCATAATGAACCATGAACGAATAATCCATCAATAAGAATTGTGATGATGAAAGATTGTGTTAAAATCAGTTTGTAAACCTATGGGGTATAATCGGCCTTGAGCCATTTGACAGAAGCTACTTCGGTAGCATGGATTAAAAATTTTTTAGTAATATGAAAAGATAAAGCCAAACACTAAAATAAAACAAGAAATAATGAAAGGAATGAATGAACGAATTAAAATCACAAAGAATATATTAAAGAAATTGATATTTAATTGTGCACAAGGAAGAAAGGATCTTGAGAATGGTAACTTAACTGAGAACAAAAGAAGTAATCGGTTCGAGTAGTTTGATGATTTTGATTGCTTTATGCGGAATTTGTGGTTTGAATATTTATTTTCAAACTTGGTCGATTTAGTTTGCTCGATTCTCTTGATCAGTGGAAGTACTTCTATACATGATTGATATGTTTGTGGATTGAGAGTCCTTCTTATTTCATTGATATGTTTGTTGAGTGGGAGGACTTAATGTATATTTCGTTTCGATTATGATGCTTCTGCTCGATGTGATGAATAGCATTTGCATGCATGCATATGATTGATGTGTTGAAGGCCTTTTGGTCTAAGGATGTTCAATTGGCGACGAGCCAAGTCGTTCAACTATTTCTAGCCATAGATGTTCGATTGGTGATAAACCAAGTCGTTCGATTACCAACGAATCATGACGATGTTCAAAGGTAATCCATGAGTCGTACGATGCTCATGATACGTTCGAGGATCCACAAGGAATGATGACGGTATTTATGTGATCACAGACATGTACGACATTCCTTGTACAGAATCATCTCAAGGCGGTTCATGTTAGTAAATAGATCTTTGTTTGTAGCTGACAGAAAGTGATATGCCGTATGTTGAGGTGTATTTTCTACTGTTGCTCGACATTGATATATTTGCTAACTGGATCAAGGTTTAGTAGCATTATTATTGTATTGAGATCTCATGGCCACATCTGATAATGATGACCTTATAATTAATCTAGCCCAAATGGGAGATTGTTAGGATTTTCTCAAAATGCGACGAGTGTGGGCTTAATTAATTATCAGGTCGATCATTGATGGGGATCAAGAAATACAAGTGTTGACCTGACTTGCTACTATTTTATTGAGATGGATCGGACCGGCCTGGCCCATTGTGGAAGTGGGTTAGGGTTTGGGGAGTCTTATAAATACTACTGATGAGGGGTCCCTGCAGTCACTATTCTCTTTTCTCCACAAGAAAGGGAGCTGTGGGAGAGTCTAGGAGACTGTAGAAGATCCCCATCGCAGTTGTCCGAGATTATTCGAGGACTTGCATTTATTCTCTGACAGATCATTGCTGCTTTTAGATGGTTTCTTATCTGTTCATCATCAATACAAGTGGGTGCCATGTATACTTTGCTTTCCCTGCTCTTTTTTATTCGATCGTATTCTAGAGATCTGTATGGGGATGGATTCGGGTTTGACAAAACCTTTGCTAGTTCTAACAAAAGGAAGGTATTGATTATTTCGATACATATGCTCCAGTTGCTAGAATTAGTACAATTAGATTATTAATTACTTTAGCATCAATTAATAAACTTGTCATACACCAAATGGATGTTAAAACTGTTTTTCTAAATGGAGATTTAGAAGAAGAAGTTTACATGCAACAACCTTAAGGGTTTATTTTGAAAGACTAAGAAAATAAAGTTTGTAAACTAGTCAAATCTTTATATGGTCTAAAATAAGCTCCTAAGCAATGGCATGATAAATTTGACCAAAAAATTGTAGTAAATGGATTTAGAATAAATGAATCTGATAAATGTATTTATTTTAAATTCAAAAATGGACATGGTGTTATCATATATTTATATGTTGATGATATGTTAATCTTTGGTACTAATTCAAGCATAGTCTTAGAGACAAAGGTTTTCCTATCTTCATGTTTTGATATGAAAGATATAGGTGAAGTAAATGTAATTTTGAAAATCAAAATTGTTAGATCTTCTGATTCTATTTCTTTAACACAGTTTCATTACATAAAGAAAATATTAAATAAATTCAATCGAGGATTGTAAACCAGTTGCTACCCCATATGATCATTCTGTCAAATTGACTTCTAATGAAGGGAATTGCGTATCTCAATTAGAATATTCTAGTATCGTTGGCAGCTTAATGTATGCCATGTAGTGCACTTGTCCTGATATAGCTTTTGCAGTTGATGTTTTGTGTAGATTTACTCATAATCCTGGACAAATTAATTGGAATGTAGTTTTTGGAGTATTTAAGTACTTAAAGGGCACAATGAATTATGCATTAAATTATAAGGATTTTTTCGCAGTACTAGAAGGATACACAGATGCAAATTGGATTACAGGATCTGATGAATCAAAGTCCACAAGTGGTTGGATATTTACCTTAGGTAGAGGATCAATTTCTTTGGGATCCGAGAAACAAACTGTGGTTTCACACTCCACTACGGAGTTTGAATTTATTGCTTTAACGATGGTAATAAAGGAAGTAGAATGGCTTAGGGACCTATTAACAGAGATTCCTCTATGGGCTAAGCCAATGTCTGTCATATAAATATCTTGTGATAATGAAGCAATATTATCACGGGCTTGTAATAAAGTTTACAATGGAAAATCAAGGCATATTAGTTTAAGACATAGCTATGTAAGGGAACAACTCATCAAAAGAGTTGTGACTATTATTTATGTAAAGTTAAAGAAAAATTTGGTTGATCCCTTTACAAAAGGCCTAGGTAGAAAAATCAACTAGACACTAGACCAACATCTAGTCAACTAGTTCAATGGAAAAATACTTGTAGTAATAACCGGTTATGCATTTAACTAGTAGAGATATAATCTCTAATCATCTCAAGATAGTGCATGCTTGTATGAAAAAACTGACAGAGGGTAGGATCAATTCTTTAATGAATTTATGTCCTATAGGAAATGCAAGTCATACATTTGCATTTCATTAAATTCACCTATATAAGCACATGAAGTGGGGCTGCTTCTGCTAGATTCAAAGTTTGTCTCTAAGGCACTTATGAAAATCTAAGATGAAAGCATAAGGCCATAAATGTGCGGGTATTATTGAAACTATGTTCAAGTAAATCATATGTCAAATATATTAGATTTATCGCTGTAAAATTCTAAGTTCAAGGCTACGACTACTTTGATTTTGATAAGTATTGATGTATTCTGACAACATAAAGGTTCAAGTCGAAAGACAGCTTTATGTAAGTATGATTTAAAGGTACAGAGATGTTATAGACTAAGACTCAATTATTTAAAAAATTGAGGAAAATTGTTGAAATTTTCAAAATATTGGTGTGGGACTTTAGTCCTACATCGGCTATGAAGAAGAAGTTTGTTTGGGATATACATGTTAGTGTTCTACTATCACATGTTGTGTTTAGAAGAGATTCTAAGGTGCACTTGCGAGGACGGTGACTATTCAAGCGCGTGCGCGTGCGCTTTGATGGTTTGGTTCTGACCGTTGAATTAGTGTTTGAACCAAAGGGCAAAGGGTGCAACCCATTGAGCCCAATGGTTTACAGCCTATCCGAACAGCCTAGTGCAAGACCCATTGAGCCCAATGGTTGCAGCCCATCCAAACAGTCATGAGCAAACCCATAAATAGCCCAACAACTCAGTCATTTGGAGTAATAAAAAACGTTCTCTTAGTTTCAAGTGATTTCTGTCTCCACAAAGCAGTAATCAAGTCCAGGCCTGATTTATCTTGAGAGGCAGATTTACTGTAATCCAGTGTAGTAATAAGGGTGCAAATACTGTCTTAAGGACAGAACGTGCCTCGTTCAACTCAGGCAATCTCATCATCCTCAACGGTTTTGATCTCTGTTTCTAACTAGGATGTATCAACCTTTCAACACTAAAAAACTCATTAGTATTCACAAAGCCATAATGACCATTAGGTTAATATCAAGGTGTCTAGTTTTCAAGACTATCACCTAGGTGTGCATGTTTTATTATCACCAAAACATATTTCCATATTTTGAGGTATTTGGAAAAATTCTAATACGACAACACCTTCCATGTGGAAAAACTTGGTGTCGGTTTAGAGATACCCTCTAAATCCTTCCAGTAAAAAAAACACTTTTAAAATAGAAAATTTTCATCCTGTTGCTATAATAGACACTCAATTAATCTACTACCAAATTTTCCTTGAATAACTATTATGCTATCTTTTCTTTGCTTAAATTGTTCTTACCAATTCTTGCTAAGGTTAAATTTATCCATTCAAAGTTTTCCTTTCATGATCATGCATTCCAGCCTAAAAGTCTCAATATTGGTTCCTATAATAGCAATTTTGAATTATTCCTATGGCCAACCAAATGGAAGGCTATCCTGACCTAAAAACATATGGCTGAGATTCTTCACAAAAAAGATTTCTTAATTAATAAACCTTTCAGGACAAACCAATTTTTGTAAGTTAGGAATGTTAGAGGAATTAAGTGATATATAACATTTTATAACAGGGAGACTTTTGGGTCCCTTTTATTGACCGCACTTTTCTGCACTTTTCTTGAGTCACATTTCCTTGTTTTTGTTTGTAATTATCTTTTTGTGCAAAAATACTTGTTGAGTTCACACCATTTTTAATGTTGTATTTAATGTGTTATTGTTTTAGTGGGTGTAACTATAAAAGCAAATTTAATAATTTATTTGTTATCTATATATTCATGATCAATTTTTTTGGACAAAAAATTCCCTTTCTTGGGTGCATAGGGACTCCAAGAGTAGGAGTAAAATGTGAATTTTGTTCTGGGTAGAAAATATTGGTTGAAAATGTCATACTAAAGGTGCAAGTCTAATGGGTTTACACCCAATTGCCCATAATAAAATGTATCCTGTGGGGGACGAGTTGCACGTGAACGTACGAGAACGGCTCATAGCCGTTCAGATGGAATCCACTCCATGTGGGGTCCCACAGAGTGGATTCCATCTGAATGGCTGTGAGCCGTTCTCTTACGTGAACGTGATCCTGGCTCGTGGGGGAGTGAGGGGATGGCGCAATGACCGCCCTGCCCCATGAAAGTGGAAATGACTACCCGCCTGATGCTTTCGTGTGCTCCCATTGGCTCCCACATGCACACAGCCATGCTTCCCCCCGCAGCTAACACTTCCCCAAAAGAAAAATTTTCATAGTTTGCTTAGCCAAATCCACCTAATAATATCTACAGTGCGGAGAGCTCCTTTACTGAAATTCCTTTACTGAAATTGATTGTATGGATGGTCAAATTTGGAATAGACACATGAAAAAAAAATGGGAGAATTGCCTAGATCTAGTACCTAGCAAAAAGAATTACAAAACTGGTAGGTATGAATTATGTCTTACAATTTCAAGTTACAATGTTAAAAAATTTTACCAAATCCCCATATGAGTAAAAACAAGCTAAACAAACTACTTAAAATACCCCTAACACATCCTTCTCCCCGCTCCTTTTTTTTTTCTATCATCTTCTTCTTCCTCAACGGGAACACCACTCCCTCTTAGTTTCCACGAAATTTTAGAGGAAAAGAAAAGAAGATATTTACCAACGCACAATCTATCAAACAAGAATTTTAAGGGAAAAGGAAAGAAGAAGAAGATAAGACACAGGGCTCGTCCACCTGATTTCCATGAAATCTCAGTCAAATCCAAAAAAAAACCATACACCCATGGGACCTCTCTCTCTCTCTCTCTCTCTCTCTCTCTCTGTATGTGTGCCCTTCTCTCAAAGAAGTAAACAAAATATTTGTTTTAATGAATTTGCTAAAAGGGAGGAAGCAGAAGGGATAGCCTGAGAAACAATCCATTTTCTCCCACTCCGTAACGCCTAAAAGCCCAATGTTGTCCAATCACAGTTCTCTTGTTCACACTTCGCAAAACTACTCTCTTACATAATTTCACCAATGCCTGCTTTATTTCATTTGGAAATTCATTGTAAATTTTTGGGTAATTTTTTTTATCAGAAAACAGAGGAGATGACTGCAGATGTTCTTGATGGAGGAAGTTATGTGCCTTCTCCGAGAGAGGTGGATTGGCATTTTAGTGTTGCTTTGACTAATTACTATGAAAACCTCCGTTAGAGCAGGTTCCCCCCATACATCCATTGAAGACTAGGGTGAGGTTTTGACTCTCCTTCAAGTTCTTCTGGTGGTTGGATGATCAAGGTAGTGAAATCATTGCAGGGGAGCATGGTGGGGCGGGGGGCGGGTTTGCAAGGGAAGGAGGGGGTGGATGGTGGTGGCAGTGGTGCTGGGCAGCTTCGTAGAGAGGTGGGAGTGGTGTTCCTTCGTCCGAGGAAGAAAGAAAGGGAGAGAGAAAGATATTGGGGGTATTTTAGGTTCTTTCTTAAACTGTTTTTACTATTACGGGGATTTGATAAATCTTTTCAACATTGTAACTTGTTATTGTAAAACATAATTTATACTTACTAATGTTAAAACTAGAATCGCACAAGATGGCCAAGTATGGGATCGAAGAAAACAACAATCAAGACAATCACAAACACAGAGAGATTTACGTGGTTCGGTTTCGCGAGAAACCTACGTCCAGTAGCGGCAAACTTTTCACTAAGTAAAAACAAAGATACAAGTTATTTTGTCTAACCCTAGAACGAGAGAAAAGTGTCTTATATATGCGGCTATAAAAAATTTTACGGGTTGGGCCTATCGGTTCAACCCTCCGCGTCACAAACTATATCTCAACTTTTTCTCCTTTAGGGTCGTGCTACAAAACATGTCAGGTCGGGTTGGATCCGCATCGCACTCAATTCCTTGGAATACAAGACATACTCAACAACTAATTTTGTAAAACTTTCTGTATTTAGTAGATCTAGGCAATTCTCCCCAAAAAAATCTGGCTCCATCTTCATTGTATGGCCTGGCGTTTCTACCCTTACATATTCATTGGTGCCCCCAAATGTAACGAAGTTGAGTTGTTAACCAATTTTGTGACATTATACCTCTACATTGGAAAAGCAAATTGGGCTAAAAAGAAGCAAATGGATGGATGATCATGTGGAGATGAAGATGAAAAAAAAATTTGAATTCTAAATGAGCTGCCTTATTAGAGAAGTAACTTTTTTTACCGCCTAAATATTTTTCATGCGGCAAATTAGGTGAGATCCAAATTTGTGGGCGGGTAAGGTTGAAGGTCCCCTACTTATATGTTAAATTTAGAATCTATTAGATTTGACCACAGAGCATAATAATATGCTTTAAATTTCAATTAGGTAGTCAAAATTTTGTGGAGATAGTTAACACAAATGGATGATAAAAATATACAAGGAAAATGTGAATAAAGGCATTAAAAGGGGTGTAAGACATAATTGAAAAATCAGGTTTTGACCGTAGAATTCAATTCGTCTTTGAAATTTGACAAATGGTCGATTAAAACTGTACTCCATTAAAGCAAAGGTTGGAATTATCTCACGGTTCATGAAGAAAAACTAGTTTAGTTGTATAAAGAATGCCACCCGGTCGTGCTATATGGTGTGTAACTGCGTTTAGACACAGTTGGATGCGAAATGACCGCCACACCCCTGCCTTTCTATGGGTACAGGGCGATCAGTTTACACCTGGTTGTGTTTGGGCACAGGTACACGGCGCACACAACCGGGTGGCATTCCTTTCCCCAAAAACATTTTACCCAATAATTGAACAAGTACTAGAAAATTATTTGGAAAAGTGAGGTTAGTTGAATAACAACGATTGTTCCAAACTTCCAAAGATAGGGGGATAATGCCCCTTAGGTCAATAGCCATACCTGCATTAGACTACCTCTCTTACTTCCCCCAAAGTTTTGACTAAAACTACCCCTTAAACCCGGTTCTTTTTTTTTTTCCCTAATTTCTGCTATCAGCTAACCAAATCCATAGTCCAAAGAGGACAAAAAAAAACAAAGAATGGATTCGGACCACGATGGGCACAAAGTTACCTTTGAAGCACTTGGCGGACGATTCTTCAGGGAGGGTTAAACCATGACCAAGGGGACCTCACAAGTCATATGCTGCAACTATTTTTTTTTTATTGGATGAATGAAAAATTAATTAAGAACAATAACGAAGACCTAAGGCTAGACGAAAAGGGAGGGACCCCTAGAACCAAAACAACTAATAAAATGATGATACGTCAAAACTTAGAGAAGAAAAAAACAATTAAACAAAGATGATACACCAAAAACCCGGGTGTTTACGATTGAATTTTCCCACAATAATTTTCTGCAACTTTGAGTACTTGGTAGCTATATGATTGAGTTTTCTCTCATATATTTGAATGGAAAAGCATTAGAATTCTTTGGCAATGGATTAATGGAGTAGTTATTATTCGATTGTAGGGGCTGTGTATATTGTAGAGATTTTTTTTTTGGGTAGAATTTTGTGGTAGACATTGACAAAACGAAGGGTTGGGTTCCCTCCAAAATTTCTGGTTGGTATACCATTAATGAAGCCTTTTTGATAATGGGTTCCACAATGGATTCCATATGAGTGGTCTTAGAGGACCTTGAATGGTACTTGTACAAGGACATGAACTGTGCTTTACGATTAACTTTTACACGAAAACCTAGTCAAATATTGAGGGGTAATTTTGGTATTAAAAATTTGAGGGTTGAAGGGCAGTTGGAAATTAAAGAATAAATTTTAGCTGTTTGGTGGAATTGGCAAATCTTCCCCCTTTTTATTTGTTATTTACTACAAAATTTTCCTTCTATAAGAATTCAAACACCACCTCTCCATGCCACAAACCCAACCCATTTCAACAGAGGCACAGATCTAACTCTTTCCATTCTCTGTTTCACACCATGATGCATCCCATTATCTTGCTTGGACTTCTGATAGTAGCATACTTTACTGTGAGAAAAATTGTGTTTTAATTTATCATTCATTTCAACTTTGTTAATTATTTTTTGTTCTTGTTTCATCTTCTTATTTCTAGCTTGTTCTTTCTTCCTATAAAATTGCAGAGTTCTCAAGCTGAAAATGCCTTCTCACAGTACTGGGAAGAGCATATTGGTCTTCCTCACCCTCCACATTGGTTGGTTGAAAAGGCTTCTCCATTAAGTCCCCATCAAGAAGCAGTGTTTATGAAACTTATGGAAGAAAATAAATTGGATTCACACTTGTATTTATTTTGTAAGCAAGCTAATGTTGCTTGTTCTACAAATGCACTTGTGAAGAAAACAAACAACACAACCCTACCACCAATAGCCCAGTGGAATGCTGCCAAATTGGAATATGACTTTCCAACTGAAACTCCCATGTTGGTTGCTAGCCAAGGGGGAGTGCCATATTTCAGAAAATCAATGTTGAAAGAGAGAGGTTTCATGCATATCCCTGATCTAAGGGATCCAATGTCATATAAATCATTCTTGCCTCGATCTTTAGCATCAAAAATCCCATTTTCCTTTGCACATATCATGGAATTGAAGAAGCTTTTTGGTGTGGTGGATGAATCAATCATGGATGAATATATTCAAGACACCCTCAAGACTTGTGAGAAATGCCCTATTCGAGGCAAGCAAAGCATCTGTGTGACTTCCGCCGAAGATCTCATTGATTTTGTTGTCAAGAAATTAGGGCACCATGTACACATATGGAATACTGAGAGCATTGAAGGATCATATGAGAATGTCACAATTGGAGTTGTGAAACTCATCCATGGAAACCTCTCTGAACCACCAGCCTTATGTCATAGTCAGCCATTCCCATTTCAAGTCTATTACTGTCATGTTTTAGAGAAAGTGAAAGTATATGCAGTTGATATACATGCTCATAAGAAAGTGAATCATGTTATCATGGCATGCCATTATGACACATCTTCTTGGAATCCAAACCATCTTGCTTTTAAGCTTCTTGGTTTTGGCCCAGGCCTAATTGAAGTTTGTCATTGGATAAATGAGAATGAAGTGGTTTGGACAAAAGTTCTAGGTTGAAAAACATTTGAAGATTTGATTATCTTCTAGTTCTCTTGTTTGTGTTACATGTTACTACTTGTGCTATTAGATGGATAAATAATTACTTAATTTTTATTTCTTCTTATGTCTTTCAAGTTTTAATATAATTTTGTTCTTCAATTGTCCTACATAAATGATAGGGAAGCAGTTTTCTATACGGGAGTGTGGCCTACACCAGCACTCCCATGTGTCTATCTCTCTCCTCCTTAAAACAAGGGGGCAGAGGTGTCTTTTCACATGGGGAGGAGAGATATAGACTCATGGGAGTGCTGGTGTAGGCCACACTCCCGGACAGAGAACTTTTTCCCTAAATTATATTACAACTTGAAATAAAAAAGGGCAAGAGAACGCTACCTATTCACGGGCGGTGTGTAGCTCCTGCACCTAGACAGGGCTACGCTAAATGACCGCCACACCCTTAGGAATTTTTGTCTTTTCATGGGGGCAATGGTCATTTCACACGGCTCTATGTCTAGGCGCAGGAGCCACTCACCACACGTGATCGTGCAACATTCTTTTTCCCTAAAAAAATGTTTGTCCATTAAAGTTTTTAGTTAGACATGGTCAATCTATAAAGAAACATGTTGAGGGCGATTGCGTAACCACAAGGAAGAAACCAAATAAACAATCACACAACACGAGGAATTTAAAGTGGTTCGGCACGAATGCCTACATTCGTCCTAGTGAACTAGAGATTTCCCACTAAAGCTGAAAAACTCTCTCCACCTCACAAAGTGATCTTTCCTTTGCTCGTGTTTAGGTTTTCTCAGAGAGAATATATAGGAAACCTAAAAACCCTAATCCCCACGCAATTACAGTTTTACCGTGTACTTGTAATGGACCCAAAACCTAATCCAATTACAAATACATGCCCTATAATAATTATGTGAAGACACACCGAACCCCTACAATCTCCACCTTGGTTTAGATTCTGCAAACCACTCTAAAGAACCAATGGTGATGTCGAGTATACAAGTTTCGCCAATGTCTCTGCCTATCTGCCAGACCCAATTGGCATAACTACACACCCTACCAGGTGTCCTTTCCTGTCCGCCATACCCAAATTGGCATGTCCTATACCTCTTGTCCGGTGTGTCCTTACTGTCCACCATACTCAAAACGGCATGGCCCACACTCAATTGGGTGTCCCCATACAACATACCACTGATTTGGCTTGGATTAGTTGGGAAAGCTGCATTGGAGAGACCACTCTCAATGGCACTTTGTAAGCTCCTTCACAACTGCTTCCCCTTTCAGCCATTCTTTTCAAAATATTGGCACTGGAGCCCGTTTTATATCCACTATAGCCATCAACTGTTCATATAGCCGTCGGATCTACAATTTCAAGTACATAATAGCCATATGATATGAATGGGTACACACCAGCCGATGAATGTTGTAATGGACGAAAACAGGAGGACGGTGAGGTATTTGTAATAACTAATAACAAATGGGCTGGGAAGCCCAGGATGGAAAGAGGGAGAGAGATTTAAGGTGGCAGAGGCAAAATAAAGATATAGGAGAGAAGGAAAGAAATTTTGGTCACCAAATCTTAGTTATTCCAACAATGTCTTTGTCTGTAATTACTCAGTTATTGTCCTAGAGAAGTCTTTTCCTTCAACAGTAGGCCTAGAGTTCGATACAATGCCATTTCTCTACAATTTGCATTTGTACCTTGGGTAATATTTTAATGGGCAGAGTTTTCTTCAGTCAAGGAAAATGAGAATCCATTCACCACAGGGATTCAGATGCACGCATGAAGATATCAACAGGGTATTTTGGAAAACATACTAAAACCCTATAGGGAGTTATAAACCCTAGAATGGTATGGTTTAAGCTCCACAGAATGGTGAAGGGAAAATTTCTCCAATTTAATATTTTTTTTTTTTAGAAGGGGGAACATTACCAAGATCCACTAAATAAGAAACAGTATTACAAAGCAAGTAGGTTTGACTTTATTTTACACTTACTTTTTGTGTAAACCTACATGTTTTGTTATACTTTTTCATATCTAATAAATGTATGAAATTGTCCCAAAAAATATAACCTACATGATAATGATCACTTCAATGATCCAGATTTAAAAATTCTCAACAGAGACAATTCCCTATTCTCAACACACACACACACACACACACACAGGCCATGGCAAAGTAAAATGGCAGATTGCAGTACCAAAGGACCCCGAAGTATCATATCGGAGGCTTACCATTTAATAACTATATATTCTTAATTAATTGAACAGCAAAATCTCTTACAATGACATTCTAAACAGGTTCCATAAGTTAGTTTTGTTGTTGAGCTACAAAGGCTAGGCCTCATTGTAAACCATTCCGTTCTTTGTCCCATTAGAAAAAAAACTCTGCATCCGAGGGGCTCCTCCCCTATTCCTTTTTTTTGCTTGATTTGGAATCATCGTCTTCATCATTTCTCAACTCTCCATCTTTAGTTGACGCAGCTGTCTTGGACTCATCAAACTCCAATAGCTATATAAACGACAACAAAATCATTAGAATAGAGACTCAATTACTCAATAAATACAAAAAGATTAAAACATCCAAGGAACAGCCGGTGCTGGTCAGCTTCATTTTAATCAATCAGAAGTAGTTGAGAGGCTGACTAGATGAAAATGACTTTACAAATTATTGCTCTCTTTCAATTTTTATCCATAATAATTTAGAGGTGGGTGATGTGGGTCAGGACCACCATTCACTTCAATTTATGGCATCTTGATTGCCCCTGACCACGTGTCTCTCATTAAGGAACAATACACCACCAGTACCATGTATGAAGTCATGGGTGTCTTTAATATTTCTTACAAGAAAGCCCAAATAACAGTATAATAAACTCACTAAGCACAGACAATTAAATTAAACGATCTTCGAGTTTAACAAATTAACTGGTAAAGACTAACCCGAAACATATAAATTGAATGTCATACCACTTTCTGATTCTAACAACATTATGTGATGTAAATCATCTGAAATTACTGTATAATGGAAAACTGCCTCTTAACAGATCTAAGCTTTGATGAAATAGAAAATGATGCTGGCAGAGATCAGAATACCTAATAAGCCTTAGTGTAATGGGCCCAAAGTTGAAGAAAACTAAAGAAATAAGGAGGAATCTGGTGGACTGTATTATGAAGATGGAGACCCAAATCTATCCATCTGATTTATTAAATTTTGTAGGTAGGATAATAGATATAAAGTTCAAGGTTAATATTGGAGAAGTATGAAAAATAAAAAGGTTTGAAAAAGGAGAAAACAAGTGTTAAAGAAGGCCAGAGGGACACTTAAGGCGCAGACCCCTCCTAGGGTCTAAGGCACAAGCTCACTGAAATTAGGTGCAATTTTTTCCCAAAAAAAAAAAAAAAACTCTTAAAAACACAAATAATTGAAAGACAAACTATTCTACACCGAAAATGTCAATTAAAAAAAATAAATAAACAAAAACCGGCATATTAGCAAAGATGAAACCAGAAATTGTGTGACTTGAATCTTTGCAACTTCTAAATTAGTGTCAAAACAATAAAAGGAAAAAAAAAAAAACAACAGAGTTGAATCGTTGAATGTGGGAGCAGGAAGAAGCAGGGAGAAAAGTAAAAAAAAAAAAAAAAAAAAACACCAAAAGGATGGGGAGATGGAGAGACAGGAAAGTATTTTAGCAGTGCAGGGTGGTGGTTCAAACCCAGAACAGAGGAGGGAGGAGGATGAGGAAGTGGAGAGAAAAGTAAACCTAAAAAAGAGGCAATTTAGCATTGGAGGGTGGTGGTTCAAACTTAGAAAGTAGGGAGGAAAAAGAAGAAGAATTAAGAAAGGGGGGGGATATAAAAACATAAAATACATACCTGTTAGAGATCGAGAGACCATGCAAGACCTCTTCGGTCTTTGATTCTTATCTCTTCTTCTGTTTCTTCTCTTGCTCTCCCTCTCTTGATTTAGGTTTTTAAGGCACATATACAATCCAAAACAAATGCCAAACATCCAATAGCTAGCAAATAGTAAAGGAGATCCCTTGATTTCATTTATGGATAAAGTGGTCAAACAAGGAAAGTGGGACCTTGCAGGCGACACTAATTGATGTGGAACGAGATGGCAAATTGTATTAAAAAGGTTGCTAAGGAGGTCCTAGGGTAATCGAAAGGTAAACGTCATGCCCCTAGAGAGTCTTGGTGGCAGGATGATGAGGTCTAAGCAACCATCAAGACTAAGAAAGCTAGTTTTAAGACATGGCAAAGGACTAAGAAGTATAGGATTTAAAAGGTATAAATCTGCCAGATATGAAGCTAAGAAGATTGAGGGGAATGCAAGGGCAAGAAAATATGATGATCATTACAACAATCTGAACACAAAGGAAAGAGAAAAATCAATCTATAGGATAACTAAAGCAAGAGAAAGGATGTGTAGAGATGTTGACCATGTAAGATGTATTAAAAGTGAAGATGGTGAAGTTTTAACAAGGGATGAAGACATTATGAAGCGATGGAATTAGTATTTCTGCAGTCTCCTAAATGCAGACTTTTCGAGTAATAATGCCACAGAGGGCTGTATTACTCATCGTGACACCACTTGTTGTAGATATATACGTAAAATTAGGGTGTCTAAAAGTCAAAGAAGCTTTAAGAAGGATGAAAGTAGGGAAGACCCCAGGCCCAGACGGAGTCCCAATCGAAGTGTGGAAGAGTCTAGGGATATGTGATTTATCCTGGCTAACCAAGTTGTTTAACAAGAACTTAAGTACAAAGATAATACCAAATGAATGGAGAAGAATTGTGGTCCCCATTTACAAAAATAAAGGTGGTACATAGAGTTGCAATAACTATAGTGGAGTAAATCTAATGAGCCATACGATGAAGTTATGGGAGAGGGTTATTGATACTCATCTGATAAAGGAAACTACTATTTCGGAGAACCAATCTGGCTTTATGACAGGTAGATCTACAATGGAAGCTATATTCTTAGTAAGGAGACTCATGGAATGGTATAGAGAAGGTAAAAAGGATTTTCATATGGTCTTTATTGAACTAGAAAAAGCCTATGATAGAGTCCCTAGAGAGCTAATCTAGCACATCCTGGAGAAGAGAAGGATGCCATCTAAATACGTTTATAATTAAAGATATGTATGATGGTGTGGTGACTAGCATAAGATCTGTGGGGGTTCAAGGTAGTTAGTTCCCAATTACGCTTGGGGTTCATCAAGGATCAACCTAAAGCCCTTATTTATTTTCACTTATCATGGATGATTTAACTCGAGACATACAAGATGAGATTCCTTGGTGTATGCTTGTTGCTGATGATAGTGTTCGTCGACGAGACAAAAGTAGGGATTAACACCCAATTAGAGTTTTGGAGAACTATCTTGGAATCAAAAGGTCTTAAGATAAGTAATACAAAAACGGAGTACATGGTGTGCAACTTTAGCCACACTATAATCGTTAATGAGGTAGTCAATATTGACGATAAAGAGATACCTCTTAGTGATTATTTTAGATATCTGGGCTCTATCGTAATTCCGTAAGTAAAGAAGGGGTTATAAAGGATGATGTTTCCCAAAGAATTAAAATAGGATGGATGAAGTGGAGAGGTGCAACCAGCGTACTGTGTGATCGGTGTATTCCTTTGAAACTCAAAGGAAAATTTTATAAGACTACCATACGAGTGGTTATGATGTATAGTGCTGAATATTGGGCAGTTAAGAAGCGATACACAGATAAACTAAATGTGGTGGAGATGAGGATGTTGAGATGGATGTGTGGTAAGACTAGGAAGGATAAAGTAAAGAATGATCATATTAGAGCTGAGTTGGGAGTAGCACCTATACATGAGAAGTTACGAGAGAGCCGTTTGAGGTGGCATGGTCATGTACAACAGAGGCCCTGGAATGCACCAATACGGAGGAGTGATTTGATTCAGATTGAAGGATCTAAAAGAGCTATGGGCAGGCCTAAAATGAACATAGGAGTAGTGAGGAAAGACATACATAGTAGAGCTTGTCTCAAGTATGGCCTCGAATAGAGCTGATTGGAGGGCAACGATCCATGTAGGCAACCCCATTTAGGTAGGATATCCCTGCGTTTTTGTCGATGTTGTTGTTCTCTTTTCTTTTAACAAGTATGTTTAATTGTTTTTGTCTTTGCAAGGACCAATGTAGCCGACCCCAATTAGCTGGGATAAGGCAAAGTTGTTGTTGCTAATTTTGGAAGTCAAAACTTCTTTGTTTAGCGTGCTTTTGGGCTGTTTTTAAATTATTAAGTTACCTATCCAATAAGACTAACATCTTGCGATATGAGTTGTATCAAGAAAGTTATGATCAACTTACTTGTGGGTAATGTAGTCCTAGATAGGTAGGAGACCTACTAGGAGCCAGACAACAGGATCAATAGCAAAAGGGGTTCCTGGTTCGAATGGACAGCTCTAGGTTTTAGGCTAATTCTAGGGTTTAGGATGAGAATTTGGGAATGGGTCTTATATGACTTTAATATGCAGGTCTAGGGGGTTATTATGGGATAAAAATAATTGGATTTGGGAAGGTTTTAAAATTCTGCAATTTTGCAGGTTTTAGGTTTAATGGAGTGGAGGAATAGAGGGGTTGTAGAGGAGACTAAGGGCTAGGTTTAAGGCCGAGTGTAGGGAGAGGTGTGGGGGTTGTGTGCTGGAAGTGTGGTTCAAAATTGATGGTCAGATCTGTAGTTAAAAGGGACAGGATTTCTATTTCAAAAAGTTCAATTAAATTATGGGTTCTGCTTAGAGTTTATATCTTAAAACAGTTCTTTTATTTATTTAGGAAAAGTCACAAAATTCTAGTTAAAGTCATATTAGGAATTCATTTTCAGAGTCAAATAGTCATAAGGACATGGGGTCTGGTTATTATATTTTGAGTAGAATCATTTAGTTCTCAGTTTGACCAAGGGATTGGTTCCCATCCAAGTGTTTTGTTGGCCAATCCATAGATTTGTTCATGGTGAACAGGCTTTGATCTCTCTCTCTTTCTTCTTCAATGAGATCCTATTCAGTTATAGTTACAGTAGTGCCCATTAACAACTGGTTTAGTAACTCTAGTTGCACCATCATAGCATAACAGTAACAGAGCTGAATTTTACACTCAATCAATCGAACAAAAACCAAATTTTTTAATCATTCTTGCACAGTTGCACCAACAGCTTCTTTTTTGTGTGTGTGAGTATGTGTGCTAGGAATGGGCCCTAACATATCAAGCCACAAGGCTCTGGTTGGAAGGGGGTTGTTGTAACCTCTTTTAGGTCCTACTAACAACAAAAATAAGGGAGGTAGAAGCAATTCTCAAGAAGGTAGCAGCAAACCAGATCTCTCCTCCAATGAATACCATAATCACCAATATAACCCAAGGAGCAATTAGATCTAAAACTCTTTACCGGAATCTAGGTATTTGAATCACAAACCACGCAGCAGTTCACTCAACAGAGAGATATTGACTAGTATCCAACAATAGAAGCTAGTAACAGAGTAATATTATAGTAGCAACAGCTTAGGCCGCAGCCTTAGGAAAGAATGAAATCTTCAACTCAACAACTGATTACAACTTATGTATAACTCTATATTTAGAGAAGAGATCAAGGGAACTAAAGATTCCTATTAGAAATAGGGAACCCAACTCCCAATGTTAAACACTTGGTACCCAACAAATTCTCTCTTAGCAGATCAATATAACCCCCCTATGGGACCCCATATAAGGAAGCCCACTTACAATAAAATAGAGCCCATCTAGAAGTCCATTACCCTGAATACTCTAACAATTATAATAATCATACCAATCAAGGCGGCAAGGCAACCCAAGGCAGTTGAGGGGGAAAAAAAAACCAAGGCAACACCAACAAGGCACCTAGGCACCGCCTGGGGGGTGATGCCTAGTCGATGCCTTGACAACTATGATAATTATATTAATAACAATGAAAGAAAGACCATAATATCTAGTGAATCGAGTATCTTCACTGTTCATTGCTGAATGGAACTCCAACAATCCCCATTAGGCAGCTGACCAGTACCCCCACTTATGTGGAGGCACATAGAGAGGAACCTTGGAGGATGCTCCTGCATCAAATTCTCTATTGGAGGTCTTGTACTCTTGTTGCATATTATTCTTTCTTTGATCAATAATGTTCCTTTGCATATAAAACATTGTTTGGGGGGGAGGAGGGAGGGGGAGAACAGGTGTAGAACAAACCGGTTTGACTTCTCCATTCCATATGCAGTGGACAGCGACAGATCCAATAACAGCTGGTACAATATACAGAAGCGCAGGCTGAAAGTGCAAAGGGAAGTTGTAAGATAATTTAGAATATGGAAGAAAATTAACTAAAGGAGTCACTTTAGTCGGAATATATTTGAGATTTGAACAGGCCCATCTGCTTTGGTTTATGAACCACAGATTAGTACAAGTTCAATCATGGTATTCAGTGTAGTCAGAACTCATTTCCCCAAATGAAAATTTTAACCATGTCCCACTGGGATTTAAAGGATTATAAATTATATGCATATAACTGACCTGTGCAGCTTGAAACCAGTTCATCACAATAATTGTTAGGACCAAACCAACTGCATATCCAAAAAATGCACTTCTGAAATAGCGATTCTCTTTCCCTCTTGACACATCAAACCGCAATGCCAATGCAACAAAAATTCCTTCACGAAGATTAAAAAGAGAAACCAGTAAGTGCGGGTTAATATGAAACCAAGAGGTGGGGGGGTGGGAGAACAAAACAAAATGAATCTCAGAATTAAACATAATTAGAACATCTTACATATCCACAGGTGCAATTCCACCACAATATAATTACATTAAAGAAACATGAAAATCAATCAGTTCAAGTCACAAAAATGAGGGCATAAAATTTCTTTATGCTGTGAGTTTGCACTTTACCTCTAAAATCTTAAGCCTCAAACATGTCATATCCCTTTCAGAATGGCAACATTTCGTTCACATGGTCACATGCAGATAAGCTTATCCATACAGTCCTAAAATCTGCCAGTTGGCAGCTTAGTTGAATTAAAAAATTGTGTGTGGCCATATTGTCCAGATCACCTTGATTCATGTGGTATGTTCAGCTCAAACGCGTTTCGTACGGAAAGATAAGTCAATCTTGGTTAAGAATTGGATAACTGAGAAAATGATTGACTACATTGTGAGCTACGTAATTGAGTTTGACTTTGAAACTAGACAGGTAACCAATCCACATGGTCCTTTATCATTTTTTTTTTTTTGGGGTAGAATGGTCCTCTTTATCTATTTAACAGGTTAGAATTACATCAGCTATATCAGTCATATGCCGATTTGACAGTTAAAAATAAATCCAGTAGATGGTGGGCTGTATAGCAGAGATGGGCCACGAAATATGACATACAAAGTATCAAAGAGTGTTTTACCGATCCAACAACAGAATCTGTTAGATCAGACCTCCAAATGGCTCAAATACAGTTGACCGTTTGGTGAAGATCTCTGAACAGGTTATTCAGGAAACATTTGCTTACACGCATTATTATTCACACTGCACTTCTACTTTTCCCTCCACCCCCCCCCCAACACACAATGGAGAAATCATCAAGAAAATGAATACAGAAACCCCACAAAAATGGAGTTTTGAATCTGATAAACATTTCAATGAAGAAACCAGCCTCATTACCCTTGGTGACAGCCCATACTTCCACAGGAGTTGTACCATAAACATTCATGAACATGAAGATAATGAAAGATATGCTATGCTACTTTTAAAATATGGCATGGTCCCATAACTGTAGCACTGGTATAGCCCTGTCTAAAGCATCAATAAAATATTTCTAGGTTTCCATGTCCAGATCTTTGATCTAGAAGCTAAAAGCATATCAGCAGAGTAGTTTTAAGGCAACCTGATGCAGATTTATCACCAAACTGGGCTTCCTTCCTTAGGAATAAGTCTAGGGTTGGGTTATATACATGTTAGGCCTTTGATTCCATGGGTTTTCTATGTAATAGGCAATTTTTATGGGCTTAAAGTATGGGTAATTGAGTTGCATACGGGATTAGTTGTTTTAGTTCCATACTTACGTTTTGTTCACAAATTGAACCGGTTCAACAATTGTTCAATTTAAGTGATTTTACTAGTTTTCTTTTAAGTGTTTAGTGGGGCTGGATTAGAACTCTGTTTTGAGTCTATTTCAGTTTCTTAGTCAGTTTAAGTTACCTAATAGGTTAAGGATTGGGTTAGGCCTTTCCTTTTTAGTGTAGGAGTCTATTTTTGAGTCTTTTATATAAGTTTGTATGGGGGGCAAATATTGGACACGAATTTTGATTAATGAAAAGCTTTTTGCTGTTCTTCTCCTCCATTGAAGATTTTTGCCTTATGTTTGATCAAGGCTGGCAGGATTGATCTTTGATCTAATCGACACCTTGTGGTGTGAAGCCCGGGTGGTTCGAATTGGTTATTTGCTTTCTCCATTGCTGTTATGTTCAAGTTCTACATTCAAATTCTGATTTCAAGAGTGATTCTACAACATCAAGCACTGTTCAAGTCTACAACATCAGCCCAAGTCTGACCCAATCTGTTCTTCATCCACAAGTAAGTCTAGAACTGAAAACTTGCAAATATTCTTCTTCCCTTCTAGGTCACATGCAAGGTGATTTTCGCGAGCTGATCGTAAGAACCTGCTAAAATTTTGATGGACTCTTCCTCAAACCCAAAGAGAGAGACGATCCAAATTTCATTACCATCAACCCAGCCGCTTGTCTGAAATGACAGTTTTACCCCTCTCCCATCTCTACTAAGAAACCTCCATAACTCCAGATTTAACCATCTGATTTAGCCATACTTTCAGCATATAGTCCCCTCCACCCTATCCATACTCAACCTAAATATTAAGCCCTTCAACTATCTGATTTCCTGTTATTATAAACCCTAGATTCCATATTCTTCCATTTTCCAAAAACCCGAAACCCTAACCCTAACCTTGCTGCCCATTTAAGTTTACACACTTCCGCTCATTAAAACATCTCAGGACCTTCACTGATAGACTCCCCTACACCTGCCTAGCATAACCAACACCTCAAACCCTAACCCTAATTTTAACCTAAAATCATAGTTTGACCTAATCGGACCACCAGTTCATATCAGATCCTAGTTTACTGGCTCCTAATTGGTCTCCTACCAATCTAGGACTACATTAAGTGGTATCGGAGCATGGATGAACATCATAGACCAGTGTTGCCAGCAACACCCGATCCTACGGCTACAATACTCGAGAAGTTTGAAAAGTTCTCTTCTTAATAGAGGACTATAGCTGCAGAAATGAGAGCTATTGATGAAAAATTACAGCAAGTTGAGCAACATCTAGTTACTCCAATAAGGAATCGCAATCTACCCATGGAAGAGGACAGATATCAGGTGTACTGACCTCCCAGATGACAGGGATTACAAAGAAGACAGGGAAAGGTACAGATATCACAAGGAAGACAGGCATAGAGAATATAAAGACTACAGGGAACAGCCTAGACCTCCAAAGGCATTCAAGTTGAGGGACTACGATAGCAGACCAGATCCACAGGTAAATTACGATTGGTTAGATGCTTTAGATGATTATTTTGATTGGTATGATTTATCTGAGCCTAGGAAGATGAGATTAGCTCGTACTAATCTAGTGGGGCTAGCCCTTGAGTGGTGGAGAACTACTGAGAGAGATCTTCAGTATGAAGGCAAAGCACCTATTAATTGGGCAGAGATGAACGAAGACCCAAGTAAGAAATATATACCACAAACATTTAGAGCTCAACAGGAAGGTCAAATAAATTCCCTTCGACAACATCACCACCAAAAGACCTTCAAATCTAAAGACAACTTGAAGCCTCCATCAATGAGATTCAGTTTGCAAGTTGAAGAGTGTTGGAAATCTGACATCACCAATTTTAAGTCAACAGCTGAATACAAATTTACATTGCCAATGGAAATTAAGACAGCACAAGTTGAAGACAAAGCTGAAGTGATCACAGTGAATTTATGATTAAAAAGAAGAAACAATGCTTGAAACTTCAAAGATGGAAGGTCAACAAGTAGAAGAAATTACTAAAGAGGTCTACGCAGACGAGATCAAAGTAAGCAAAGCTGAAATAGTGGAACGTGAAGTGGTGATCGAGAACACTCCACAAGAAATCATTGATATTCAAGATGTTGTTCTTGAAGAGGTGGTAATGTAATTCTAGATAGGCTAAAGCCCTACTAGAAACCAATTAAACCAGGACCAATAACAAGGAACTAAGGGGCTGTTGATTCTGCAGTTTCAGTAGGACAGAATTGCAGTTTTAGGTCAAATCTAGGGCTTAGGTTAGGATAATGGAAGGGGGGCTTAGGGGGTATGGCTAGGTAGGTTTATAGGACTCTAATAATATAGGTATTATAGAGTTTTAAGTGTTTTGAAAATTTTGTAAAACTGGGCAGCAAGTCGGGGTCGACTATAGGTTTTGGGGAAATTAATGAAGGATGAGGGGATTAGGGTTTTGATGGACAAATATGGCTGAGCAGCAAGATCTAGAGTTTAATGGAATTCAAGCAAAAATAAAGGGGGATCAATTGGGGAAGGGAGTAGAGGATTAGAAGAAGAAATTAATGAACAAGTTGCAACAGAAATCCACTAGCAGCAGCTTGGACAGAAGTGAAGGATAGAACCACCTTCGAATTAGGATCCTCCCGGCCGTCACGGCGCAAGGAGTCAATCAGATTCCACCAATCCCTTTCCACCTTGATAGAACCACAAGGATGCACACTCACAAGGAGCATAGGAACAGCAACAATGGCAGCCAACAAACAAAAGCTTTTTTCATTAATCAAATTCGTATTCAAGGCTTTGCCCCCTTACAACCTTATATAAAAGACTCAAATAGACTTCCACTCTAAAAAGGAAAGGCCTAACCCAATCCTTAACCTATTAGGTAACTTAAACTGACTAGGAAACTAAAATACTAAAAGAAATAGACTCAAAACCTGGCTAGACTTATAGAATCCTAATCCAGCCCAATTTACATCACATGACCACTTAAACAAGTCACATGATCACTTAAGTGATCACATGATCACTAATTACATAAAAATCAAAACTAAGGAATTAAAACAGCTAATCCCGTATGCAACCTAATACCCATATTTTAGGCCCATAAAAGTGGCCTATTACATAGGAAACCCATGGGATCAAAGGCCCAACATACATATAACCCAACCCTAGACTTATTTCTAAAGAAATAAGCCCATTTCGATGATGAATCTGCATCAAGTGGAGCTCGTGCCTCAAGTCTTCGATGAGAAGGTTACAAACGTTGACACCCTATGAATACGACATTCACAGTTGATATTGTTGATATTGAATCAAAGGTTCAACACATAGAGTTTGATCTACCCCCATGGTTCTTTAAAGAGAAAGCTCCACGCCTTGAAGATTTTATTCCTAATATTCTTGCATTACCAGAGTTTTGTTTCGGAATGGTCAAAGTTGCTACTCAAATGTTGTTTTCTGCTCATCACTACAAAATTCAAGGATGAATTTTTTCAAGCTGGAGAAAGTTAATGCAGATTTATCACTAAACAATGCTTATTTCCTTGGGAGTAAGTCTAGGGTTGGGTTATATACATGTTGGGCCTTTGATCCCATGGGTTTTCTAAGTAATAGGCCACTTTTATGGGCCTAAAGTATGGGTAATAGGATTGCATACGGGATTAGTTGTTTTAGTTTCATACTTACATTTATTTTGGTGTTTTTATTCATAAATTGAACCGGTTCAACCAATGGTTCAATTTAAGTGATTTTAGTAGTTTTCTTTTAAGTGTTTAGTAAGGCTAGATTAGGACTCTGTTTTGAGTCTATTTCAATTTCCTAGTCACTTTAAGTTACCTAATAGGTTAAGGATTGGGTTAGGCCTTTCCTTTTTAGTGTAGGAGTCTATTTTCGAGTCTATTAAATAAGGTTGTAAGGGGGACAAGTATTGGACACGAATTTTGATTGATGAAAAGCTTTTGCTGCTCTCCTCCTCCATTGAAGATTTTTGTCTTGTGTTTGATCAAGGCTGGTGGGATTGGTATTTGAACCAATTGACATCTTGCGGTGTGAAGCCCGGGTAGTACGAATTGGTTATCTGTTTTCTCCATTGCTGTTACGTTCAAGTTCTGATTTCAAGAGTGATTCTACATCATCAAGCACTGTTCTAGTCTACAACATCACCCCAAGTCTGATCCAATCTGTTCTTCATCCACAAGTAAGTCTAGAACTGAAAACCTGCAACTATTCTTCTTCCCTTCTATAGAAGGTCAGATGCAAGGTGATTTTCACGAGAATTCTGCCCAACCAAATCTTACCGTTAGAACCTACTAAAATTTGATCGAATCTTCCTCAAACCCGAAGAGAGAGACAATCCAAATTTCATTACCATCGACCCAGCCGCTTGTCTGAAATTACACTTTTACCCCTCTCTCCCATCTCTACTAGGAAACCTCCATAACTCCATATTTAACCATCTGATTTAACCATAACTTTCAGCATATAGACCCCTCCACCCTACCCACACTCAACCTAAATATTAAGCCCTTCAACCACCTGATTTCCTGTTATTATAAACCCTAGATTCCATCCTCTTCCACTTTTCAAAAACACGAAACCCTAACCCTAACCCTAACCCTAACTCTAACCTTGCTGCCCATTTAAGTTTACACACTTCCACTCATTAAAACATCTCAGGACCATAGTTGTCACGTCGTCATGGCGATCCAAGTCGGTGGAGGGTGTCTAATCGACATATCGACATGTCGCCCCCCATCGCGATCATGTCGACCATGTTTTATTTTTTATTTTCTCTATTTTTAATGTCATTTAGTATGCTATAATATATACCCTACAACATAAAAAAATCAACAGGAAAGTGTCCTACTAATCTACTATGGTTTAATTCATGAAAGTGTTAATATGAAAAAATTACCAATACCCCCCCCTCTCTTTCTCTCGACACTCTCCCTCTGTCTCTCTCTATGTGTGTGTGTGTGTGTGTGTGGCTGTGTGCAAGGGAAGAAGAAAGAAAGAAAAAAAAACTGTTGTTGGTGACTTGGTGTTGCTTTAGTGCTTTACCAAACAAAAAAAATACAATACCGTGTGTATTTGGCTGTCACTGTCACATGAAAAAAACCCTCTATGGTTTAATTCATGAAAGTGTTAATATGAAAAAATTACCAATACCCCCCCCTCTCTTTCTCTCGACACTCTCCCTCTGTCTCTCTCTATGTGTGTGTGTGTGGCTGTGTGCAAGGGAAGAAGAAAGAAAGAAAAAAAAACTGTTGTTGGTGACTTGGTGTTGCTTTAGTGCTTTACCAAACAAAAAAATACAATACCGTGTGTATTTGGCTGTCACTGTCACATGAAAAACCCTCTATGGTTTAATTCATGAAAGTGTTAATATGAAAAATTACCAATACCCCCCTCTCTTTCTCTCGACACTCTCCCTCTGTCTCTCTCTGTGTGTGTGTGTGTGGCTGTGTGCAAGGGAAGAAGAAAGAAAGAAAAAAAAACTGTTGTTGGTGACTTGGTGTTGCTTTAGTGCTTTACCAAACAAAAAAAATACAATACCGTGTGTATTTGGCTGTCACTGTCACATGAAAAAAACCCTCTGTGACTGAATATTATCTATAAAAAAAAAAAGGAGAAGAGGAGTCACCGGAAGTGAAGAAGTGAGAAGAACTAAAAAAGCAAAGGGAAGAGAAGAAGAACTGAAGGAGTGAGAAACCCCCTCTGTCTTTCGCAGTCTCGCTGGAGTCGCGACTGTGTGTGAATGAGTGAGAAGAAAAACTGAAGAAGAACTGAACAAAAGAAGAAGAAGAAGAAGAAGAAGAATTGAAGGAGAGAATTGCCGGAGGACTGGGAGGAGAAGAAGAAAAAGAACCACCACCAAATAAAATAAAATAAAACAATTACAGTAATTACTTACCTGCTTGAAGAGGTTGCCGGAGCTGGGAGCACTCGCCGGAGCCGAGGAAGGAGGCCAACAGCCGTTCAAAGAAATGAAGAAGAACTGCGTCTCTCTATCTCACGACTCTCTCCTTTGTTCTCTTTTTTGATTTCTATTTCTCCCAAGAGACGAGAGTTAGGGTATAGCATATTGTTTTAAGTTTTTTTTTAACTTTTTTTATGTTGATGTGTATTGCAGGTGTAACTTGAAAAGTTACAGCTCCAATCCACATTAAGATAAAAGCATCATCTTTTAAACGGTTAAAAAAAATTAATAATTGTTAAAAACTTAAGTTTTATACACTTGAACATGAATATCAGTCAATATTCTTACACATCCCATGTCATTGGTTGATATGCCCATTATTCCAACGATATGACACCATGACAACTATGCTCAGGACCTTCACTGATAGACTCCCCTACACCTGCCTAGCATAACCAACACCTCAAACCCTAACCCTAATTTTAACCTAAAACCATATTTTGACCTAATCGGACCACCAGTTCATATCAGATCCTGGTTTACTGGTTCCTAGTTGGTCTCCTACCAATTTAGGACTATATTACAACCATTAAACAAGAAACATTTACCAGCTCTACATATATGTTGCATGGACACTAATAGTGGATAAACATCCATTTCACTCTATCCCCTCCATGGACATCCCGGTTACATAATCACTTCCACCTATTCCCATATAAAGTTTCTACATAAAAATTAGTTGTTTTACATATATGTTCTTTCCTTTTGAATAGTGCTATTATCTCAATAAGTGACTCAGCAGACAAAATATCTCATTGTTTAGGCATGAATAACGTGGGATTCTGAATTTCAACTCCTACATAAATGCAACACTTATCCAGTCGAGATTAATGAGCAAACATGCCATGTGCACCAATGACCAACAACAAATGAAGAACAATGTCCTGGGACGGCTGTATTTTTTAAGTCAACCTGATGACGAGAACAACTGCCAAGACAAATTGGTAGAAGTGTGGAGCAAAAAAGCCCACCCTACAAGGAGGTGTTGAGTTCAAGCCTCATGGTTTTCATCTTCCCTCCCTCCACCATAGAATAGGGTACCTTAATACCTATCTTAAAAAAAATAAAAAAATAAAAAATCAACCTGATGACCCGGTGATCGAAACAGGTGGATCAACCACCCCCAACCTGGTCATTAACACCTTCTTAATGACTCCATTAACCCACATAGTCAAGCCAGGTTTGCATAAGTATGAGTGGTTTGTTGACCTTTTGAAACAGTGAGACAGCAACATGGTCAGCAATAGGATTAACCAGGCCAGAAGTCGGGACATTGCGATAAGGAGAATCTTATTGATCTGTAAAGTAAAACAGTACAATGGGATAAGCATATACCGCGTATAGCGCACCTTTTTGTCTTTGGGGGAGGGGGCATAGCACGTATGTGTATTAGTTACAACTCAACTTGATTCAACCAAGCCTTTTTTCAGCCAATCATAGTTCTCATGGTGTGTAGGCAATCTTAGGCATTGGAGGAGGGGAAAAATAAGGCAACACCAACAAGGCGTCAAGGTGTCGCCTAGGCAACCAAGGCGCCCTTCCAGAAATTGGCACTTGGACGCCTAGGTGATGCCTTGACAACTACATGGGGTCCATTTCACCATTCAACTTTATTTTTAGGTCAAGTTAGTTGTCAACCTAGAACATTCATATCTTTGTCCACTACTTCTTCCCAAGCCACTTTTGTCCAACTCTTGTCTCTTTGTCTTTTAACTCCTCCAATCTGTACCACATCACTCCTCGCTGGTGCACACAACGGCCTTGACTGTAAATGCACATACCACATAAAATGATGTATGTGTAATAGTTACAACTATTATTGATGTAGAACGAAGGAGGAAAGATAGAAGAAAGGCCAGTACAGCGAGCCATCGAACCAGTAGCCCAACCAACCCACTTGGCCCAGCTCAATCAGCCCACAGTTCTATTTAGGGCTTGACAACTGGACAGGGTATCAACTTTCAGCATATGTGGGCTTGATTGGAAGATCAGATCTTGCTGTGGGATTAATATTTAGTAACTAGTTGCTATTTCTAGTTTGGGCTTGTAATCTGTGATCCACCCATCAGTTGGATGTGGTAATTCAGGGGTCTCTTATTGTGTCAAAGACCTAGAACTGATCTCAGATTGAGTGTATTCTACCCTAGGATTTGTGAGTTATTCATAGCTAATAATTCTGCAGCAGCAAGTTGACATTTACTTTCATCTGCTGTATTTATCAATCCAACCGTTGGATGGCTACCTTCTTTAGGGTATAAGTACCATAGTTGTCATGGCGCCGCCATGGCATCCTGGCTCTGGAGAAGATTGCATATCGACCTCCGATATCGTTGATATACAAATAACGACCGATATGGCCTCCATGGCGTCACCATGGCGCCGCCATGGACGCCATACCACGATATATGGCCATATCAGTCTATATTTGTGTTTGAGTGTATAAAACTTAGGTTTTTAAATTTTTTTTTTAAAACCATTTAAGAGCTTAAATGCTTTTTCCTTAATGTGTATTGGAGGTGTAACTTGAAAAGTCACACTTGCAATACACATTAACATAAAAAAATTAAAAACATTAAACAATATATACCCTAATTTTGAAACACTAAGTCACTAATTGGAATTTGGGAGACATAGGAATCACAAAAAGAGATTTCGAGACAGAGGAGAGAGTTCGTGAGACAGAGACACAGAGACACAGTTCCGGCAACTCTCGGCTTCAGTTCCTGCAACAGTTCTTCACTTCTTCGAACCCCTCCAGCAACCACTTCAAGCAGGTAAGTAATTTTTTTTTTTTATTTGGTTCTTCCTCTTCTTCTCCTCCCAGTCCTCCGGCAATCCTCTCCTTCAGTTGAGTTCTTCTTATTCCTCTTCTTCAGTTCTTCTCACTTCTTCGTCTTCTTCACTTCCGGCAACTCTCTCATTCAGTTCTTCTTCTTCTTCAGTTCTTCTTCTCACTTCTTCTTCTTCAGTTCCTCTTCTTGCCTTGCAGTTGCAGGCTTGCACACAGTCACAGACCTCGTTTTTTTTTCTTCTTCTTGCCTTGCAGTTGCAGGCATGCACACAGTCACAGACCTCTCGGTTGTTTTTTTTTTCTTTTTTCTTCTTCTTGCCTTGCAGTTGCAGGCTTGCACACAGTCACAGACCTCTCGTTTTTTTTTTTTTTCCTTCTTGCCTTGCAGTTGCAGGCTTGCACAGTCACACACATGGGTTTTCTTTTTTCTTTTTTCTTCTTCCTGCCTTGCAATTGCACTGTTGCAGGCTTGCACACAGTCACAGACCACTCGGTTTTTTTTTTTCCTTTTTTCTTCTTGATTTGCAGTTGCAGGCTTGCACAGTCACAGAGAAGGGTTTTTTTTTTTTCCTCTTCTTCTTGCCTTGCACACAGCCACACACACACACACAGAGACGGAGAGAGTCGAGAGACAAGAGGGGGGGGATTTATTACAGACAGAAGTCCATCACTCACACACACACACACACACACAAACAGCAGCAAGCATATATTCACATCAGCAAATTTTTTTTCCCCGTCTATATGGGCTGTTTATTAGGTTTATTCACTGATTTCACTCAATATAAATTGTGTTCTTTTAATTTGTATTTTTGTTTTGTTACTTTTGTAGTCACTTTCACTCAACTAATGGCTAGTTCTACACCAATTAGTAGTGGGGGTGAAAATATTGCAAGTACGGGAGCTACTCCAGCATATGATCCAAGCAAAAACCATAGTAGATTATTAATACACTTTCCTGTTGATTTTTTATGTTATAGGGTATATATTATAGCATACTAAATGATAATAAAAATAGAAAAAATAAAAAATAAAACATGGTCGACATGATCGTCCTGGCAAGGCTACGTGTCAATATATCGATCAGACACCCCTCCACCGACTTGGATCGCTGTGACACCGTGACAACTATGATAAGTACTATTGCTGTAGCCTTACTCTTGACCTAATTTTGGGTCTAATACAAGACCTATTACTGTGGTTATTAAACCCTCTATATAGCTGTACAACAATAACCTACAGTCCTACTTGTGGGTTGGGAATTTGTTTACTGTTTAGTGAGCATAGCCCCATTACTAAAAACCAATCCACAAGATAGATCCAAAATCAACTCCATAAGAACATACCATAGCACACCACCCCAACACCAATCGTTGGATGGCTACCTTCTTTGGGGTATAAGTACTATTTCTGTAGCCTTACTCTTGACCTAATTTTGGGTCTAATACAAGCCCTATTACTGTGGTTATTAAACCCTCTATATTGCTGTACAACAGTAACCAACAGTCCTACTTGTGGGTGGAAATTTGTTCACTGTTTACAGAGCATAGCCCCATTAATAATAACCAATCCACAAGATAGATCCAAAATCAACTCCATAAGAACATACTGTAGCACACCACCCCAACACACACACACATCAATTATAACAGGGCTCCAAGATACAAGTTTCCTTCAAAATAGGACAAAAGTAGATCTCTTCAAACATAAAAATTGAAAAACTTACCAGGAATTACAATGTCACCAAGTCCAAGCATGGAATATGGCCGTGCAGAATCTGCCGTTGGGAATAAAAGCTGCAGAAAAGGGACATGAATTTTGCTATCAACACAAACGAACATTCTTTCTTGCTTCAACAAATAATACAAAAACCAATATCCACTTTAATATGCAGAATCTATCCAAAAAGGAAAATTGAATCTCGGACGATTCAGAAGTACTTTAAGCATAAAATTGGATTATCATGCAAGACCTCAAGTGATCTGAAGAACTAACCTTTATAGGAGCATCAAAAGATTTTGCAACACTAACCATCACCGGTGTAAAGAAGACCCAGAAAATATCATAAACAAAAAGTCCAGCCTACAATTGCCCAAAAAAGATAAAAGGAGTAAGATGAAGCAATTATAAACTATAAAGAACCCTCATTTTATATTTCCTTTTTTGAAATGGTGAAATTTCTTCTGGAAAAGAAAAGAGGGAAAGAACACAGGCAACAGAAGATATGGAAATTAAAAAAGACGAGCCACAGAAAATTAAAGAAAGGAAGCCATACTGAATGAGAACTCCTGGTTGTATTTTCTCACCCTATTGGCATTTCTAATCTGCTATGATTAAGGCAGTTATTAATGTCTTAAAGATTGCCATCTCCACAGGCTCATTTAACGCTGCAATTGAAAGTGATTCCACGATGATGGTTGGTTGGCTGCATGCCTCAGATGGTGGGCGATGGAGACTCCATCATCACTGAAAAGGTTCTTTGCTTGCAAGGGAACTAATCATTTTCTAGGGGACTGAGGTGTGCTAAATTCCTTAGCAGATGTGCTTGCTAGGGAAGGGATAGATAGGTTTTGTATGCAGGAGATTATCATACTGTAAATTTTTATTTATTTATTTATTTTTTGTTATACTTTACATTTTGGCAAGGAAAATCCATTGTTATCAGGGGTGGATGGAGAAGGGAAGCTCTCCGAAGTGTGGAAACCCATATAATAAATTAGAGTGGTAAAAAAAGACTCCAGAACAATGCATCCCTAACAAGTAACAACTCGCTTCTTCAAAATGCCAGCTACGAAAGTAGCCAATCATAGGATACAAGAGACCGACATATTCAACAAAGATGCAAAGAGCAGACATCATATACCAATTAGGAGATTTTCCAAGGGCCTCTAAAGAGGATTTTTCTATTACAGTGCGCAAAATTCCCACTCAGCTTCCAGAATGTCCCAATGAGAAATTTGGAAATATGATTACTTGATAAGGAACTATTGCTACAGCCGTAATTGCATGCCGGATTTAACCAGCCCCAAAAAAGGTCATGTATTAACCAACCCCAAAAAGGGCAGGTATTGAAAAAGCAAAAGGTTCTATGTACTACCCACTTAGGAAGTGGATTGATGCAGGACGATGGGGCTTGAAGAGGAGGAAGATCCAGCCACAGATGACGAGGCCTGCTCCTATCAAGCCAGTCCCTTTTGGCCTTCATTTGAGCCAGCATGGCCTGCATTATAAGGCCTGGTTGTTGGAGTTTTAGGCTAAACTAATGGGCCAGGTTTGGACCCATTAAGAGACCCTTATAATGACTTGTGTGGGAGGCTTCTTCAAGGAGATTTTGATTTAATTTTTGTTTCTATTTTGGTGTAACCTAAAAATAAGAAGCAATCTAGATTTTTTCCTAATTCTCTTTGGATTGTTTTTGTAAGGGATCTTTGCCTTCACCACACAAGGGAGATTCTGCTTTGGATTATCAATAAAATAGGGCTGTAGTCAATTTGAAGTATTGAAAAAAGAAGTTTTTTTGCTTTGTGCTGTATGATTTAACCATGGTGAGAGACCAAGATCAGTGACAGACTGACCAAGGCCATAGGTGAGAGGCCTAGGTCATATAACCCCCCCCCTCCTTCGTCTTCCCTTTTCTTACCTAAGTTCTTCTTCAGTTTCTAATTTTATTAGCCTTCAACAAGTCATCAACAGAGAGGCACCTAGGCACCTTCTTCTACTGTTACTGTTGCTGTTTGTCACTAGAGAGCTGTTCCATCGATTTTCCCAACAGAGGCTGGTACTGGAGATTCATTGCCACCCTGTGGCTACAGGATTTGGTATTTTCTGGTTGTCTTCTCTTCTACTCATACCGTTGTTCATACCAGCAGGTCCTTTCGATTCTCTGAAGTTTGGTCCTACTCTTAAAGCTCTTCCATAAATCTGAATTGGATCTTCATTCATGACAGATTGGTAGTAGCAGTAAACCTGTATTTTTGGTAACTACCTTCTAATTTCTGTCCCTGTTTATATCTAACAATATAACTGTATGCTAGGTGTGATATCTGAGGGGTTATCTCCATCACTTGGGCCCTATGACTGATCCAAAGCTGACGGTGATCTACCCAGCAGGTTAAGAGTTTTAAATAGCTCTTAAATCTGTTTCTAAGTTACTATTTTAGAGTGCTGCTGATTTGAAGATTCTGTCTGATGCATTACCTTGAATCTGATATATGTGATATCAGTTATTGAGTGGATGACATGTTGTTATTTTGATTTTTGATGGGGAGTTACATGTTGATGTAGATTTATAGCTAGGTTACCAATTCTGAAACCTAGTTTCTATTTGGATCTTTTTACAATATCTCTCCATCCCACCGTTGGATTAAGATCTCTTTTGGGGATATTGAAGACCCTAGGGAGACCATTTATTGCAGTTAATTTGGGGCTGATCAGACTTGTACATTGGGACTAATCTGGGTATTAAGCTCCTGTTTTTGTAAGCCCACCGATCTATTGATAGGATTCTGATCTCTATGGTAATGTTAAATTGAGTGCATCAGAAATCCTGTGATGTCCATTATCATTGTGCCACATGGACAAGTGAAGTGGCTATTCCAAATGTTGGATAGGAAGGACAGAGTCTTGATTAGCCACATGTCAAATTTCAGAGCATATTTCAATCAAATAACCCTCACATGTATTGCCATGAATCCCATGTATGTCCACACACATCAAATGGTACTCCAACCACATTTGTGTATTCTCCCACGGTCCTGATTTTCCAAAGCTATATTTTGTCACTTGACAAAATCCATTTGGGCTGAAATTTGATATGTGAGCAGGAGGCCTTGGATCTACCTGTTTCACAAATTTTGGGCCCTACCATAGCTGCCATGTGGAAGACATTTGTAGATGCAGGAAGCCCTTCCTAGGTTAGCCATGCAGGAAACAGAAATTCTTTGAAAAATAATGAAAGAATAAAAACTCTCATCTTCACTAAATGGTATAATAATCAGCTGGAGCACAGAAATTTGCCAATAAGATCCCAATCAAACAATACGTAACAGATGCAAAAATGTCTCAGCATCAAAAGCTAAGAGATGCTCGCTATCATAATTGGTATACAAATTGAAAGATCACACACTAGGTGGCCTCACAAGCCTTAAACTGAAAGGTGGACAAATTAAAAAAATTTCCACTCAGTAACACAAGTAAAGACATATCTGATGAGTATCCCAAAAGGCAACATGAAACTAACGATAACAAATGTCATTCAAAAAAAAAATTCTACTCCAACTCAACCACTTTGAACGATGGTAAACTTCATGAATAAATAAGCAGTTTAGAGACAATGTAATGGAATTGCCTACTGCCCTGGAATCATGGAACAAAGTCACACAGATCGATACGATTTTAGAACCAATGTAACATGCTTAACAGTAGAATGTCAAAATCAGTTACAAAGCTATATGTGAACCGAGGCATTGTTTTCATACATTCTGTCTGGCTTGGGAAATGGATGGCAGGATCTCCCCCTCTGACCAAAAGTACAAATGAAAAGATAAAAGTCACCAGTTGTAGAGCATCGTTGAGCCGGTGTCTATGCATCATATTGGACACGGAAGATGTCCAAGCAAAAAATAATACAACAAAGTTGAATCACAGATTGGAATTTGGATTGACATTGAGATTGAATATAAAAATGCAGAAACGCAAAGAATGGGGAAACTAAAGAACAGCACCCAAATGGGATCCACAAACTTCTAATGAAGGAGTATGCAAATTCTCCAAAACTGGAACTAGTAGCTTAGTGAAATTAAGGAATAGGACGGTGATCCTGTTTCAGAAGATTGCAACACCAGAGCCAAAAATCTTACTCAAGAGAGATGAATTTAAGTTAACTAGAAGAGAATACATACACTATACAAGAAGAAACTTTTCCCAAGTGAGACCTTGAGAAACATTTACAAAGGGAAATTGTATGTAGGAGAAGCAGCAGAATAAAAAGAACTCAACCGCAGGACATCAGGTGCGCACATTGGCTTTCTTCTTCTTGTTCAACAGTTATCTTGAAGTAGTTCAAAGCAAGGTTTAAAGTATCGGTATAGGGTATCATATTGGTCGGGCGATTTTAAGAGACGTATCGTATCGGAGATACGTATCGATCGGTGCAGAAACGCATGAAAATGATCAAAATACACATGGAAATACACTTTTGGACACAAAAAACAATATAAACAAGCAATATATGTCATATATCATGCATATACACTAAGAATTGTGAATAATGTATAACCAGACAAGTGTGGCACTTTGAAATTGTTATAAAAGATGAGATTTCTTACATGCAAAATCACTCTATTGCCATGAAGAATGTCGGGGTGGATCAAACTCATGTCTGTAAGGGTCTTCAAGAATAAGAGCAACTAGGATGATGTTGTGTACTGACCTGACCGAACATAAGCACAAGAATGACCCTTAAGGAAGCCATTTTCGATTTTGGGTGAAAAATGGTGGATTTGAGGTCAAATCTTTGCAAATGTATACAAATCATGCATCTAATAGTTAGTTGAACCTATTCTCCTTGAATCATAGCCAAAAAAAAAAGAACTAAAATGCAAGATTTGAAGCAAAAGCTCAAGTTTTTTGAAAAAAACCTACCTTTCCCTTCAACTGTTGAGTATGTCTTGTATTCCAAGGATTCAAGTGTCATCTGGATCCGACCCGACCCGAAGGGAGAAAAAGTTGAGCTTTAGTTCATGAAGTGGAGGGCTTATCCAAGCGAACAAATCTTTTTTTTTTTTGGGGGGGGGGGGCTATGACCCTGAAAAACTTTTTTGGGGGTCCGGTTCGTGTTTGCTGTAAAATATGAAAAAAGGCATGTGTATCGATATGTATCGGCCGATACATATCGATACTTATTGATACATTTAAAAACCCAAACAAATGGTAATATTAGTACGTATCGAGTGTATCGATCGTATCGACCGTATTGTATCATATCGACACATATCGATACATTTGATTCAATATATTTTTTTTAAAAAAAAAAAAAAGACGTATCGGTCAATATCGTATCGATACGGACCGATACTTTAAACCATACTTCAAAGACTTAACCATGTACACTTCGGAGTAGTTGGAATGATCTTATATAGAGGGAAACGAAAAGTATAGAACAATTTTTCTGCATTTAATCTTTTGAAAGTTTTAAGCATTTATACCCACATGATATACTTTCCCTCTATCTGTACAATTACGGTTACATTATTAAAATTCATTTGTCTCTGATCAGAACAACACACAACAAATATAAATTCTCAAAAAAGATAACTTCACTTACAAAATCCAAGAAAACAGACTATGGTTACAGTATATAGACCAGAAAATAAAGGAGCATATTGTTGAAAGGATCACAAACCCCACTAAAGAAAAGGCAGAAGCCTTGTAATTATACATTATGCTTCTATAACAGTGGTTTACTTTGATGACATTCTTATCTACAGTCACACCACTGAGGACCATCTCGATCATCTGAAGCACATGTTGAGAGTGTTACGTACAGAGAAACTCTTCATCAACCTTAAAAAGTGTTCTTTTATGTTGCCTAAGGTTGTCTTCCTTGGGTTTATGATATCGTCAGAAGGGGTTGAAGCTGATCCGGAGAAAGTGCAAAGCATAGTCGATTGGCCAATACCACAAACCTTGACAGAGGTCAGGAGCTTCCACGGCCTAGCATCTTTTTATCGGCGTTTTATTTGGAACTTCAGTGGCATCATGGCACCCATTACTGAATGGATGAAGGAACGTAAGGGCAAATTCCAGTGGACACCGGCTGCTACAAAAGCTTTTGCATTGATCAAGCAAAAGATGACCGAGGCACCTGTTCTATGGCTTCCAAGCGTTGCTGTCATATTTGAGGTAGCTACAGATGCATCCCATGTTGGGATTGGAGGAGTTCATATGCAATCAAATCATCCCATTGCCTACTATAGTGAGAAACTCAACGATGCTAAGCGGCGTTACTCTACCTATGATTTGGAACTTTATGCAATGATCCAGATTCTAAAGCATTGGAGACACTACCTTGTGGGCAAGGAATTTATTCTATATTCTGACTATGAAGCCGTTAAGTATCTCCATTCTCAGCGATCCATAAGCAACCGACATGCTAAATGGATTGCCAATCTCCAAGAGTTTAATTTCGCTCTGAAGTACAAGGCAGGCAAAGAGAACCAGGTAGCTAATGCACTAAGTAGGAAAGTACTCACCATGTCCACCTCTTCTACTCACAGTACAGGCATCGAACATATCAAGGATGAGTACACGGCTGATTCTGATTTTTCTCCCATTCATACTACATTACAGCAAGGTGGAACTGATGCCAAATACTCTTTACGTGATGGATATCTTTTCTTAGGGACACGCCTATGTATCCTTAACACGTCCCTTCGACAGCACCTCATTAGGGAGCTACATGGAGGTGGCATGGGAGGGCATTTTGGCATTAGCAAGACTTATGCTGCAGTTGCTGATTTGTATTATTGGCCACATCTTCAGCACGATGTACAGCAAGTGATACAACGATGCCGTGCTTGTTAGCTTGCCAAGGGTGATAAGCAAAACACAGGTTTCTACACACCTCTTCCAATACCTCATGCCCCATGGTTACATATCAGCATGGATTTTGTTCTGGGTTTACGATCTACACGGGAGCGTCATGATTCTATATTTGTCGTGGTAAACAGGTTCTCGAAGATGACTCATTTTCTTCCCTGCAAGAAGGCATTTGATGCAAGTCACATAGCCAAACTCTTCTTCAAAGAGGTGGTACGTATTCATGGACTACCCGAATCTATTGTTTCTGATCGTGATGTGAAATTCACTACCTATTTTTGGAAGACCCTGTGGCTGAAGACCAATAGCAAGCTGAAGTTCTCCACCGCCTTTCTTCCTCAAACAGATGGGAAAACTGAAGCGATTAATCGCAGCTTAGGCAATCTCCTCTGATGTCTTGTTCGTGATCATGAGAAAGATTGGCCTTCTATCCTTGATATTGCTGAGTTCGCATACAACAGTTCTGCCAATCGGACCACTGGCCGTACCCCATTTGAGATTGTTTTGGGTATGCAACCCAAGCGCCCCATGGACTTGTTTCCTCTTCCTCCTCATGTTCGTGTTAGTGTGGAAGCTGATGAGTTCCTCCGCCACATCACCGAGGTCCATGCCGACGTTCGCCGACGCATTGCTACTAACAATGAAGGATACAAGGCAGCAGCTGATCATCATCGCCGATACGTGGAATTCCAACCTAGTGATTTGGTGATGGTTCGTATTTCTCCTGAGCGACTTCCTTCTGGGGCCAATCATAAGTTCCATCCTCGCAAGATGGGTCCTTTCAAGGTGCTACAACACATTGGGACCAAAACCTATATGCTCAAGCTTCCTCCGCCCATGAAGATTAACAATGTTTTCAACGTGGCTGATCTCACTCTCTATGTCGGCCACCATTCTGATGAAGGTGATACTGCAAATGCTCTCCGCCTCCCACAGTTTACCACTCCTACTACTCATATCATTGAGAGTGTGCTTGATAACAAGTTTACTACTATGCGGGGTGGTCGCGGCTATTACTCTTTCCTTATTAAATAGAAGGATCGTCAGGATAGTGACAGTAGCTGGATTCACGCCAAGACTTCAAGCGCCTTGATCCAGATCTCTACGAGCACTACATGTCTTTCATCCATTCGTCAGAGATGAATGTTTTTAAGAAGGGGGGGAGTTGATGTAAACAATAGTTTGAAATCTCGCGATATCTCGGTATCTTAGGCTGGTCGAGATATCCGAAATATACCGAAATTTCGCCGAAATATGGTATTTTTTCTGCCATATTTTGGCACTCCATCTCGTTGGGTTTTTGGCCATATTAAGGTCTAATACTTCATGTACACCCTTATTAAAGCTAAATAAACACATTTAAACCTTCATATTGCAAAAAAAATGAAATCAAAGTGGTGTTTTAGGTTTGCACCCTTGATTGATTGTATACGGCCCGACCCTGATGTATAAAATAGTTAAATACATATTGTTTAAGTACTAAAAGACATAATAAGAAATTTAAACAAAGTAATGAAACAAAAATAAAGTCAAATGTAGCCTTTAGTTTAAACTCAAAGTCATAAGTGCATAAGTCATAACTCATAAACTTCATAATAGTCAATAGTGCAATACTCAATACACAAAGTATCTCTACGAAATATACCGAAATGTACCAAAATTTACCGAAATATACTGCTCAATACACAGTATTTCTACGAAATATACCGAAATTTCTACAAAATTTGAACTTTTTTCATTTTGGAAGCCCATCTCGTCTCGATAGTGTTGAAATTACCGAAATTTCCGCTATATATCGCGAAATTTTGTACCATGATGTAAATTGGTTGTCTAAAACCAGCCGCATGTGTAGGGATTCTTCCCTACACCAGCATAAATAACCATCAGGTAGGTGTAGGGATTCTTCCCTACACCAGCAGTAGTTGTGGGGTTGTTAGGATTTAAATTAGTATTTTTTTTTATTATTCTTTATTGAGTTGTAATTCTAAAATAGGATTCCTAGTGCAAGTTTGAATCCTAATTAGAAGTCCTAGTCCTAGTTAGCATTCCTATTTCTATTTTGAGTCCTAGTCCTAGTTAGCATTCCTATTTCTATTTTGAGTCCTAGTCATAGTTAGAATTTATTTTCTGTCCAGCCTTAAAGGCTATATAACATAAGAGCTCAATTGAGCCCCCCACGATTTAATAAAGAAGAATATTGCTTTAATGCATTCCACTGTCCTGAGATAGGCTGTGAAGGTGAGGCTGAGATAGCCTTCACTAGTTCACTGCTTCTCTCCTTCGAGTGCATTCAAGTTTGTTCAAGTTTGCTACTGCCGAGTGTGTGAAGATTCATAGCTCAGTTATTCAGATCTGCTATCAGTTCAAGGATCCATTCAACAAGTAAGCATATAATCCCCAATCCCCCAAACCCTTCTTCTCCTAATCCTCTAACCTAACCCTAACTCTAAACCCTAGATCTCTTCTCCTTTCACATTCCCAAAATCCAAACCCTAAATTGATATCTATCTTAGTTTACATCTATAACTCCATTAGAACACTTCAAGACCTTCAATAGAAGACCCCTCCACATCAGCTTATCCTGTCCATACCATCAAACCCTAAACTCCATTAAACCCTAACCCTAATTTCATCTAATCATCCATTTTACTCTAGCCGATTGCATTAAACCCAAGCAGATCCTGGTTCTGGTTCTAGTTGGCTTTATATCCATCTGGAATTACATTACCCCATCAACTAGAAGGCTGACTCTAGAGGAGATAAGCTGGATTTCTAACATCAGACCTAATCCAGCTAAAAATAAGATAAAATATTAACAACAATAGTGAAACAGAAAACAAATACTAAGTCTCCTACTCAATGCCATCGACTGGCCTGACTTGGAGTGCCTAACAGCGTAAAACACTGAAGTAGTCCAAACATCGGAGAATAATCAACTGTCCTAACTGAACAGAACACTAAAGTAGCATAGTGTAGCACAGTGTCCCATCAATAGGGGCTGCAGGACTGCCTTATCGACAGCAATAGCCTGCTACTTCCATCTATTTTCTCTGATCTGCATCAGAGTTAATTTCATCATAGAGAGATGTTAGTGTTGTCATTGCAATAACTTCTATGTACTCGAATCATTATGTACTGCTATGATATTTTCTATATGGTTCCTATGCTGGGAGCATTTCGGGGCATAGGTCTAACCACCTCAACTCCCCGTTTCTGGCATGCTATAGTTATTATAGTCTCTCGATGACGGGAATGGGAGATTACCGATAAGCCAGATGCTTCATGAACCACAAGTACATCTCGTCAATAAAATCTTTAATAAGCATTGCATGGTTCACCTAAATTCTCTAATGCACAATAGTCAATGCTTCTATGACATTAGCTAATTGCTGTATCTACTCGTTCTCCTTTTTTCAAAAGATTTACATCATCTTATTCTCAACAAGAAGTTTTGCAAAAAGTAACCTTCATGATCAGCAAAGATATCATAATTTGAAACACATTGAACTAGGCAAGCAAGGTTGCCTAAAAACATAAAATCTAATCAAAGCAACAAAACAAATTTGTCTCTGGTAACAAAACATATGGAATCAAATTCATACCAAGAGAATGGCACCAGTTTTGAATGACCCAAGAGAAAGCATTTCAATTCCCTGCAAAACAAATTTGGGATCATTTCTCAAATAGTGACACTCTAAAATGCTCTATCAGTTCACCATGTGCAGATTATGAAAATCGAAGCACATCCAATCAAAGAATGACTACGCAAAGGACTTAATGTTTCAGAAGTTACAGGAACATCAAAAATAAAAACTGTCATCTAAAATCATGAAATGTAGCAAAAGAAAATAGAGGATATCAGTCACGCTCACAAGTCTACTAACTGGGCTTCAAGCAAACCCACCTGATGCAGATCTGAAGACCTACATTTGTAGGAAGAAGAAGTCCAAGTAGTTGCTGTTTTAGTTTTAGTTTGCTGATTTTAATTACTATACTTAGTTTTATTTTGATGTCTTTTATTTAAAATTGAACCAGGTCCAATTTTGGTCAAACTGCTGGTTCAACTAAGTGATTTGATTTTGTTTTTTTTAATTACGTAAGTTGGGTCCACTCCTCTCCATGCATAAGAGAGGAGGTGTTTTAATTTCTTAGTACAGCTAGGTGCACTTTTAGTCTCCTAGACTAATTGGAATTACTTGGCCTATTGGCCTTTAAATAAAGTAAATTGTGGAGGCTCTTTTTTACCTCACACGAATTTTAGAAAGCAAAAAAAAAGAAGCTGCAGCTCTGCAACTTGTCATCCTCGCGAAGAAGAATCTTGTGTTTGATCAAGGTTTGAAGGACTCGGAGTTTGATCTGATTAACACATTGCGATGGGAAGCCCGGATGGGTCGTGTTGGTTATTCTCTACGTTTTCTACTACGGTTCTACTGCCCAAGAATTCTGAAATGAAGTTTTACCATCAACAAGTAAGTCTGAAACTGAAAACCCGCAACTAATCTTCTTCCCTTCTAGACGGTTTACATGTTATGTGTTTTTCATGAGAATTCAGTCTAGCCGAATCCAACCATTGGAATACATTCAAATTTTAATCGAATGTTCTGCAACCCTAATCATGAACTTGATCCAAATTTGAGGACATTCTGACAGCCAATCTCCCTATTTTTGAGTTTTCCTATTTTACCCCTACTCCCACTTCAACTCTGTTTTAACCCTTTAAACCTTGCTGCCTGTTCTGATTTCTACCCTATTAGCTTGCTGAGATCAGATTATTACATCTCTGAAATCAATGAGTTAACTTCCTATTATCAACCCTAACTCCAGTACCCTAATTAACATATTTCTTGGTAATTTAAAGATTCTATTTGGTTTCTGGTTTGAGACTTTGAGTAATTCAGATCCAAGACTTCATTACCAACAGTTCCAATATATAAGCTCCAGTATAAGGTGCAGAAATCATTGAAAATTTAGTTACTTTGAAATGATAGGATCAAACCTGAATGCAGAATGCTAGACCCAGTATGTTGTTGGCCAGCCAATGCTTCTGTTTTGCATACCATGCGCAGAAAAAAGTTCCTGGAATTGCAGCAACAATCTGAGATCTTGTGAACTCAACCTCCACAGCTGTGTAAGAAAGGCACAAAGATAAACATCATTCTGCATGATAGAGGGGCAATAAGATGTCAACTGATCAATGCAATCAGAAAAACAAGAGAATTCATTAGCTCGCCGCAGCCCATGGAACCAAAACTTGAAAAATATCAGCTTAGTTTATCAGGCCTTAGTTGTTACTGACCAGCACTGCTTAGTTTATCGAGTTCGAGTTTTTATAATAATATATCTGCTTAGTTTATCGGCCTTAGTTGTTCAGCCCTGCTAAAATCACCTAAATTGACCCCATTTAGCTGAGTTTAGTTGGGTAATGGCCAATACCCAGTGCTGGTCTTGCCTATGCAAGGTCCTGGGAGGGATGAGTTTGGAGTTGGTCCAAACCTTTGGCATTTTTGTGCACAGTGGCTGCCCTCAAGACTCGAACCTGAGCATTTGCCCTGGCAGCCCGAACCTTTTACCATCGCTCTAAGCAATGGTCTCTTGCCCAAGATTTGGGGGTAATTAGTGGATTTTTAGCCTACACTCTTAGGTGTTACTGTTTTTCAATACCCATCATAAAGGCTAGATTAAGTTTCCTGTTGCCTGTTGCATGTTGCATGTTGCATGTTGCCTGTAGCCTCTTGTAATAGATACATTTCTTGGTGCAAAATACAAATAACTAGATAAACAGCATATTTCAGAAATAATCAAAGATGTAAATCTATCATCAGCCAAATTTATACAGATGCACTAGGCAAACTCCAATGCATAAAGATGGAAGGAAATCAGAAATTTTAACCATGGCTTAACAAGATAAGGATTTTTTTATATAAAATGTTTATTAAGAAAAATATCAGAGAAATTTTAGGCTGGCATTCTCAATTACAACAGTACAACAGTATGTGGTTCAACGTTCATGGTCAGCATAAAAAAAATTGCAATCAAAATCACAAGAGTACAACTGATAACCTAATAAAGAATAACCATTTGGAAAATCAGAGGAAGTTAGTATATCACATACAAGGGAAATATGGAAGATGCCAGACAATGAGGTTCTCATTCCAATGTCTAGGAAGAAACCGCTTAAGTGCAGGTAACAATGTTGCACTGCATAACAAAAGAGAAACAACAATATATTGGGAAAATTGAAGAGGAGATTAACTAAAATGATTCATTAACTTAGTTCAGACAAAAACTTCAGTAACAGGAGTCATGTGCAAAGAACATACGAAAGTGCAACGATCCCAAGTACAAAGAAGTAGCATGTCAGTACAGCATTAACCAAGTCTTTCGATAGAAACTTGAATAGCAAGAACAGTGATAAAAGCATTGCACTTCCAATCAAGGGGAAACGCATAGCATGTTCATTAGACATTGTCTCCTGCGTAATTAGGGAAATCAATGTCAGAAAAATCCAAAATGATCACAATTGACTATTGTGAATGTGAAATCTACAATAAAAATTCACAATCACAAGATTCTTTTTCTGAGTCACAATCACAAGATTGTGCAACATGCAAGGTTTTACTTACCGAAGGTGGTGTTGGCTTGACTGATCGATAGCAACCCACATAGACAGTCAGACATGCTGTCAAAATAACATTTAAATTTGGGTCTACCTTCACAACAAGTGGTGCCAAGGATAAACCTGTACACAAAGCAAACAAGTTATGCAGGCACATGCTCCAGAACTCCCAGGACAACTAAAAGAGAATGTACCATCACATTAAAAGAAAGTAAAAGGGTTTACAGCAACAACTGAATAATTTAATTCCTAAGTGATAAGTGACGCTATTAACCTCCACCGAATTTGAAGTGTTAACTTATTTACTTATCATTCATAGATCTCAAAAAAGAAAATAGAATGGATTATGTTCGAGACTCCAGAGGCTTTCAGGTGCTGAACCAGGAGGTCATTTCCAACCAATATTTGTCCATCCATTCTGAAACCGGGAGTAAGCTCAGAAGAGGCTCAATGAATTCAATATTACTCCTTCAATAAAATATGTTATTCATACCAAATGGTTCCAATTTAAAAAATAGAAACCCAATGAATTTTTCTAGGGGCAGCCAACATGAAAAAATGACTTCTTAACAGAAATGGCTTCTAGAAAGCTCTCTTCCAGCCAATTTAAACATAATATTTTCAGATTTCACCACGAAGATCTTTTGTATGCCTTAAATGTGACGACCACCTCAGGAATAGAGATATTACGAAACAACTATTCAGCGAAGAGTCAGATCAATGTATCCTTCAAAGCTCATGGCTGTCCATCCATTCTGAAGCTCACAGTGGAGCAGAAAGGCTGACAAATGACTTACAATTTCCAACCAAAAAAAAAGAGATAAGAGGTAGGCATTAGAGGATTTCTCTTCTATTAGAGATTTTAAAATTATATAATTTTGTAGGTTTTTCTGAATGAATTTTATGCATAAAAGTTACGATCTTAAGAAATAAACATGCAGGGTAAGGACAATCTAGAAGCACCCCTCTCCACATGGTTGACAATTTCAAAATTTGGTCGTACTCAAGGTAAATCAGATGTTTTGACACCAAAAGTCATAAAGGAGGTCCAAGTTCAACTCTCATTGCTACATTGGATTAGAATAAATAGCAAAGGTTTTTTTAGGGCTCTCTTCCCATGCCAACTTCAGAGGAGTGGCGACTTTTCAAGAACCACCTCATGGCTTATGAGGGAGCATTGGACCCTAATATTCTGACAATCCATTCAAATTATCTACATTAGGTTTCTGTTCATTCATACCTTCAGAATGCTAGAATTAGCCAATTAGTGTTCATCCAAACATACTAGAAAATCATAATCATCAGTGATCTTCAAACAAAATAAGATCTCAAGGAAGACTGAGTGGATTGAAAATCAATCAATTAAAAACATTTATATCAATGAGAATGGTTGATGTCCGACCGTAGCCAAACATGAGGTCAGTAAAACTTTAAAACCTGGGAAATCTATCACACACAGCTTTCATTTCCTTTCATGGAACAAAATTAACATACATATGGAAAGGGGTATTCATCAGCATCCATGTTTAGGCGGCACCAAAATAATTTAGGTTAGGAAAAAAATTGATGAAATACAGTCAACAGTGCTATGTCTCCCGTGCCATGTCCTAACATTTAAAAAAAAATGTCGGGAGGGGGGGAAGTGCAGGGGCATTATCCCTTACAAGTCAATATATAACTTTTGGAAGAGAATGGTACCAACAACTAGCACATGCAGGATTTTCAGCCACAAGATTTCAACAATGTGCTGCAACCTAGGAAAATTTTTTTTTCCTGCAGGCAGCTCAGCTAAAATGTGCCATGGTGGAATAATAAGCACAGAGAAACCAAAAGGATATCATACTAGGGGGTGGGAAACCCCAAAAATTGAACTCCAAAACCCATTTGAAACCTTTGAAAATAAATACAAAACAGGAAACCAGAACTAAAAGATTAAAAACAAAATTGTTAATTTTGCGTCCCTCCAACCGCCCCTCCCCCCTTCCCTTTTTGAATCCTTATCCTTGTATGTTTTGATTGGAGATACAATAAAGCCAAAGGTGTTCCCACTCCCAATTTCTCAAAATGTTGAAGCATATAGAAGCGTGTTAGGTAAGAACACCACTCCAGATTGAACATTCTTCTTCAGTAATGAAAGCATAACCTAAAAACAAAAATGCAAGAAGAAAAATTGTTCTCCAATGAACAAAAGTGCTGCAACAAAGATGAATGCGCATTCAAGGAGTTTTCAACCAATTCTTATCTTAAAGCTCAATTCCGCACTCAACATCACAAACCGGCAACAAATAGAAAACCAACTAAACTCTCATCTGCATCAAAATACCTGCTAGGGCCAAATTCGCAATACGTTCACTGGTCATCATTGTCAGCAACTATGAACCGCCAGTAGTAGCTATTGCGAATAAACCAATACCGAGGGAAACAATATACCCTTGGTCTGATGAAGTCGCACGTGCAGAGCAAGCCTAGAACGCACAGATTGATTAACAAAACCGTTTTCAATGATAAAATGTAGCACTTTCTTCAGGTAAGGATAATTTTTCTCCGCAGATCACGGCCCTGCAACAAGAAAAAAACAATAAATAACAAAGAAGATAGAAGATATGCATCACGCCGAAATCTTCAATTGAATTCATTCGAAAGGAAAAGATATCAATGAACATATTAAGGATAAAATCTAAGCGTAGGATTTGAAGGATGTACCGATTCTCAGAAGTTGATCTCTACGGATCGAAAGATTTTTCACAGATTTTTAAAAAGGAGAAACAAAAATTAAGGAAGAAAGCAAGGTTTTCTGAATGGTAAGAAGGAAGAAGAAAAGTTAGGGTTTTTGTTTACCTCAGATGGGAAGAGCGTTAAGGGCCGATCTCTCGATGCTGTTTTGTGGGTTTTACAGGTCGGTGATGCGTCGTCGCCCCCCTACAGAAACGAAGTACAGACCCAGTGAAACCGAAAATTAAGAAAATAAATTTATAAAGAAATCAATAATAAAAATGGAAATAAATGCACGGATTATAGTCCGAATTTACTAAGGACCCCACATAATTTATCACTTACAAACCGTTTGATTAGCATCGGATGAGCATCCCATTGAAGTCGATTCTAATCTGACAATCAAAAGATATACCTCACGTGCGCGACGGCTTTAAATTATCGTAACTCCTTTCCTCCTGTCATACGGTCATACCGGTGGCTATACTCACATAAAAAGACTACGGTGGCTACATAATAATAAAAAAAAATCCTTCTATACGTCACTACGGAAAGTAAAGTGAAATTGCTCACTATTCTTTATTTAACCTTATTTTTTAATTGAACAATAAATTAAGAAGATAGGTACAAATGTAATTTCACATTTACTGTACCAGGTTTGCTTCTAAGTTTCTATTTTATCAATGGCTCTTCTTCTTTCCTATTCTATTACTACTTTGTTGGCCTACTTTCATCCTTCTTACAGCTTCTTTGACCTTAGAAACCCCAATTTTCCTTATATATCTACAAAAAATGGTGTCACGATGAGTAATACAATCCTCGGGGCATTATTATTTGAAAAGTCTTTATTTAGGAGACTACAAAAATACTCATTCCGTCGCTTCATAATGTCTTCATCCCTTGTTAAAACTTCATCATCTTCACTTTTAATACGTCCAACATTGTTAGCATCTCTACTCATCCTTTCTCTTGCCTTAACTATCCTATAGATAGTTTTTTCTCTTTCCTTTGTGTTCAAATTGTTGTAATGATTATCATATTTCCTCGCCCTTTCAGTCCCCTCAATCTTCTTAGCTTCCTAGGACATGTAGTATCAGCAGAAGGTATTTTTGTGGATACTAGCAAAGTAGAACAGTGACCAAATGGGCTAGACCTACAAATGTCACAAAAATTTGAAGTTTTCTCGGCTTAGTTGGATATTATAGACGGTCTATCGAGGGGTTTTCTTGGTTATCATTACCAATGACCAAATTAACCCGAAAAGGAGTGTAATTCATTTGGAGTGATGAATGTGAACAAAGTTTTCAGGAACTGAAGAAGAGATTAGTGACTGCTCCGGTGTTGACAATCCCAACGAAATCGGAGGATATTTCATTTATAGCGATGCTTCACTAAAAGGACTTGGCTGCATACTTATGAAAGATGGTAAAGTGGTAGCGTATGCTTTAAGACAATTGAAGAGCTACAAACATAATTACCTACCCATGACCTGGAATTAGCAGTTGTAGTTTTCGCCTTAAAAATCTGGAGGCATACCTTTATGAGGAAAAATGTGAAATTTTCACAGACCATAAAAGTTTAAAGTACTTTTTCACCCAAAAGGAATTGACCATGAGACAAAGAAGATGGCTTGAGCTAATCAAAGATTATGACTGTGAGATAAATTACCACCCGGGCAAGGCGAATGTGGTGGCAAATGCCTTGAGTAGGAAGTCCCAGACTTGTACAGCTATGCCGTTGACCATTCATCCCCACATTCTTGAGGACCTGAGAAGACTAAACATTGAGATAGTGACTAGTGACATTGTAGCTACACTGACAAATATCACAGTCTGACCATCATTGATGAGTGAAATAAAGGCCAAGCAAGATGAGGACGAGTTTCTGATGAAGGTTAGACAAGAAATTCAAGAAGATAAGAACAAAAATTTCTGCATTGAAATGGATGGTATATCATGTTCAGGAGAAGAATTTGTGTTCCTGACAATTTGAAGTTGAAAGAAGAGATATTAAGAGAAGCACATTATTCCCCTTATACCATACACCCAGGAGGTAAAAAATGTATAGGGATATTAAAGGATTTTACTGGTGGAATAAGACTTTGTTGTTGTTGTCGGTACTGGTGGAACAATATGAAGAGAGAGGTTGCAAAATATGTTGAAAAATGCTTAACATGTCAACAAGTTAAGGCAGAGCACCAACGATTGTCGGGGGGACTATTACAACCAATCATTGTCTCAGAATGGAAATGAGAGAACACCACTATGGACTTCGTGATTGCATTACCCAAGACAGTTAAAAGTCAGAACGCAATATGGGTAATAGTTGATTGCCTAACAAAATCTGTCCATTCCTTACCAATGTAGATAACTTACTCAATGGAAAAATTGGCACAGTTGTACATCAACGAAATCATCCCCTCTTTCCCCTCTTTGGTTTTGGGTTTGGGAAATGACTTTGGGTGGTTTGAACCTTGAGTTTCTTTTGAAACCTAAAGGATGCTGGAGTTCTTGATGTAGGATCCATTAATGGATCTTTCCATCTTCCATAGTATGATATATGAGCCATGTATGGAGCTTAAGGATCCATTTTTCCCAAAACCTAGGGCTAGACTTTGTGGGGGATTCACTCCATAGAACCCCTCAAATCCATTGAATACTTGGGCTAAATAAGTTCTTGGGACCTTAAAGGACAGTAGGGTACTTCCCCTCTCCTTGGAGCCCTAAAATCCAAGAAAAGTGAGGTTTGGAGGTGAAAACCTCAAAATCTCAGATCTGCAGGTGGGTGGACCCAAGCCAGAATCCAAGTATGAGTCCATCCCTATTTTGATTGCAGGTGGACCTAGAGGTGGACTCAAGCCATATTCCACCTAAATGTCCGGTTCAGGTTTTTGGGGCATTTTGCCCTGGGTGGACCTAGATACTGTGTCTCCACTCAAGAGTCCACCTGGACTCTATTATCCTTCCTTAAGGCTTAATCTTTGAAGACCCTTTGGGACTCCTCCTACCTTACCTAACATGCCTTATCACGCTTCTTTAGGCAACATAACTTTTACGGTGAGGCATATCATACATTGATCGGCGACGAACCCTAGTAAATGAATCGCGAACTAATAGGTGAGTGGGTGTGGATTTGATTGATTTTGGGAGTGTTTTGCATTATATTATGCTTTTATGTCATTTCTCATACATACTCGTTCTTGCATTATTATAACTATATTTTTAGAGTGTTTTGATCCGAGCCCTATTTATTGTGGCAGAAGGAGAAGAAGTCAGGGTGATGAACCCAAGCTTCTTAAAAGTGAAAGAGCTTCCGATAGCCATGACGAGAACTACAGATCAAGAGTAAAATAGGATTATGATAAGATCTTGTAGAGGGTAGGTTAGAAAGGGGAGCATCAAGGAAAGAGGACCCCCACTCAGGTGAGAAAAAGACTTTATCTACACACTCCCTAACAAAAGTAGGAGATTTCTATTTATTGGACCAAGTAAAGGGAGAGGTCAAGGGTTTAAGGCACTCAAGGGAGAAGTCGTCAATCAGATTTGAGAGAAGGTGGGCTGCAGGAGATGGATGGAAGGTGGCTCCACCCAATTCCTCCGATGTAGATAGTACCTCATGAAAATCTCCAACTAAAACAAATATACACGAGAGGGAAGAGATGAAAGAGTGAAGGTCCTCCCAATAGGAAGGCCGAAGGCTAAGGTGAGGGGGCATGGATACAAATTAAAACCCAAGGGACGAAGGAAATATCAGATAATAAGAGAGCAATGAAGTTAGGGTGAGAAAAAGATTGTAACACATTAACCGATTCATAAACAATCATCCAAAGAACACATTTGCATCCTCTAGGGCCTTCACTGTTTGCGTAGGCCACAGAACCATAACCATTCTTTAAACAAGCAAACTTAATAGAATCATGATCAATGCATTTGTTTCACAGAGGAAAATAATATCAGCCTTAGCAGACTTAACACGATGATTGAACACATTTTTTTGTAAAAGAGCCATTAAGGCCACGAGTATTTCAAGAAAGCAACTTCATTCCAAAAGTACAGAGGGAAGCCAGGGTGAAAGAAATAGATAGCGTTAGAAAAGGAGTTAAAAATTCTTTCAAGGTTAGAAAACACGTTTATTAGCTCTAAGATTAAGCATAACACGACAACATTAAATACTAAGCATAACAGTATAAAACACCAAAAAGAACTTAAAAGAAGTCCTCACTAAAGTTGGAAAGAATTACCTAGGTTGGTGTGAAAGAGTCATCAGCCTCTTGGATAGTGTAGGGGACAACATGGAACTCTGGAGCAACATCAGCTTCAGGGCTTGAGGAATTAACAAGAGAAAGGTCAGATAACCTGTCCTTGACAAGGGACAGTAGTTGTTTAGGATCTGAAGAGATGGAGAGAGAGTTAGACATATAATTCTTTACATTATCAAGTTTAGAGAAGATAGAAGGGGGAGAAACAAAAGGAATAAATTTCTGTTTCTTAGAACAATGATTGAGGCTCGAGTTCCCAGTGAAAGAGTTCAGAACTCCGGCAGGGGTGGCTGTCTTCAAGAAGCCAAATTGGGGCAAAGGTCCACAGAAATATTGGTTGATAGTAATGCACTGAGCCTCCGAGATAGTGACCCCGTCGTAGGAATGTCACTAGAATTTGAGGGAGAGTGGTATCAGGATTCGGATTGGAAGGTGTCAAAAGCACATTGTCTCCCAAATTCAGTAAAATAGTGAAGGTGCCATCTTTGTCACGAGCATAGGCATCCAAAGACGCCTCCAATCTTAAAGAGTCAGAAAAGAGATGACCAGGTTCTGTATCCTTATTGTCATTATTGAACTGGCTAGAAGGAAAAAGTCTTCATAGTCTCCATTACCAGTCAAAGACGAAGTATCGTAGTCCATCTCACACGGTTTAGACTCGACCAAACCTTCCTCTTCATAAATTACCGAACGATGCCCATAGAAGTCTAAAACTCCTTCTAGTTCGGATGATGAGGAAGAAGACATCATCATAGAGCTTGAAGCTAGCAGAGTAGGGCAGAGAGCATTCACCATAATAGGGGGAGCAAGCACATCATCATAAAAACCCACAGGTGGAAGCTTCTAGGCCGGGGAACCTTTCAATATCGGGCAAAAAGTAGTATCATGGAATAGCCTTCTATACCGAAAGTAGATCGACCATAGCTCATACGTCAATTTCACAACATATGCCTCCTTTGTGACCGGATCTCTTATTTTGGACAAAAAACAGATAACTATTTTCTTTTTTAAATTAATTTTGATGCGGGCTGTATTTTGGGGAAGCCCAAAAACCATAAGGTTAGTGCAAATTTGCAGAGAGCAACCAACACAAGAAACCGCATGCTCAATTGCCTCATCAGAAAAACAACTATCTGGAATGGGAGAGACTTGAACCCATAACGGCTCAAAATCAGATTCTTTAGCATAACGATCATAATCCGATGCATGAGGCAAAAGGTGAATGAGATTCATCATACAAAGGCTGACTTTTTTCCCATAGGTAAGTGTATAGATTCATCATCCATAAATACCTAATAACAAACTAAATGTATATATTAATGCATTTCCCTTTCCTTTTTCCCATGCAAAAGACCAAAGGTCTTGCCCCGATGGAATGGATTATACATTAATGTGTTTTTTTAAAACAGATTATGCTTCGACTCCTTTTGAAAAATAAAATATTTAATGTCTCTCAAAGTCTTAATTATCTTTCTAATTAGGAAAAGGTCAAAAGGTCATGCCCATTCTTGTTATTATGTATATTAATTATTAAATATATTTAAAATTTTAATAAACATGACTTGCCTTGACCAAGTTTGACTTGTCTGAGTCACCAGGTTTTGAAAAGGACAAGTCAAGTCGAGAAACCTAGTTTTCCAAATATGGTTTCTACAAGGGTTTAGATATACTTCGTTTTTGTATCCGCCAGAGAAGTAAATATAATTTCCGAATTTGAATTCGTTTCTGCAACGAATATTTGACGAATATCTGCTTCGAAAATTGCAGTTGCAGAGAAAGGGGATGCAACCGCTGGATTCCTCTTACGGTTGGCTCTTTTTTGAACTCTCTGTCTCGGTGAAGAGAGAGAGAGAGAGAGAGCTTGGATGTCTCTCGATCGGCTCGTTTCTTGAACTCGCGTCGACTCCGAAACACGAGAGAGAGAGAGAGAGAGAGAGAGAGAGAGAAGGAGAGGATGCTGCTAGATGTCTTTGCTGCCGACTCCTTTTTTGCTTCCATTGAGCTCTGCTGGTCGTCTCCGACAACACGAGAGAGAGAGAGATTACAATCTGAAACCTCCTTCCCAGCATGCGAGAGATTCCTCTCGATTTGTCTATACTCTATCTTAAGTCTTAACCTATGTTTATCTCGAATCTTTGATGGTGCTATCCTTCATATCTCTATTCACTATGCTTTTCTAAATTTTAAATGATCTTTGTGCATAATTAGGGTTGAACACCTGAGTTATTTTCTTTACTTCTTTTTATCCTACGGTCCAAATTCAACCTTTAAATCTGGCCTTTGAGATTGGCATGTTGATTTCTATAATAAATAATAAAAAATAGGCCATGTATCACATACTTCTACACTATTAATGTAATAAAATTAATATTCTTAAATAATCAGATAAAAGATATGGATATAATATTTCGAATAATTTCTTACTGTCGGATAGTTAAACAAATTGGGTAATAATCGGTCGAAAACTAGGATTATCATATTCGTATCCGATTAGTCCCAGACGGATTCGGATAATTTTCGGATAATGATTTTTCGAATACGGATTCTCCTAAACGAATATAAATATGAATCGAATACGGATTTTCGACTATCCGTTTACATCCCTACCCATAATTGATTTTTGGTTGTATCCATATCTGATTATGTGTTGGACTCTACTATTTAGGGTTTGACTCGGTTATGAACCAGTTTGATACCTTCTTGAGTTTTGTGATATGCGGAGTAATTTACATAAGTTTCTGCTATAATTTCAAACTTTTTTAAAATTATATAATTAATAACATGAATAGAAAAATCACAAGTTTACACTTGTCTTTCATTAGACCTAAATTCGTAACACCATAATACCCATTTTACCCTCGGCCTTATAATATCAATATTAGATGAACATCACATTAAAGTGTTTAGTGTCATGTTATTACAAGTAGTTGTAATGACATAAATATCCTTAAGACCCTTCTTGGCATTCCAAGAGTTGGAATTGGTGCATTGTTTGTTATTTTAATTGTTAATTATATTGCAATGTGATGTTAATAATGTTATGTATGTATACAATGATGAATGTGTTATAACATAGGCTGGTCATGGGAATTTTTTTTTATGAGAATGTATGTAATGCATTGTTATTTATTATTTTCTCTCTCTTCCCCTCTCACACTCCCTTTTAATAAATGTAATCCTCTTTGAAAAAACCTAAATGGAGAGGGTTGATTTTCTCAAGGTTTCCTCAAGGTTTCCTCAAGGTTTTCTTATGGATTATTTTTTATTAATGTTAAAGTTCATGTGATGTAACTTAAGTATGTACATGAGATGTATCATGGTGGAGGTCATGTGATGTGATTCATGGTGGAGATAAAATATGGAGGAGTAATATCTTTCAAAGGAGGCCATGTCTAATGGGAGCAACATCAAATTGATCAAGTTGCACTTCAATCATTAGTGAATGGTTTCTTAATCTCATTCCTTTGACATATTATAATGGGTAAATTACACGTCACCCCTTGGTTTTCAAACGAAATTCAAATCACCCCCTGTATTAGATCCCAATATGATAAATTAGTCCCTATCGTTAGTTTTATGCTATTAAGTGATGATGTCAGTTAGTTAAATAAATTTAAATCCCTAAACTACCCTTGACATCCAAACATAGATTTTGAAAGATAGTATTGAAAATTTAATTCTAATGTTTTAGTACAAGGGTAATAGTCCTTTCACACCAATAACTAACAGACTAACACCGTTACTGTAAAGGGGGATGGATGAGTATTTTCAAAAATCAGGGGTGATTTGAGTTTCGTTTGAAAACTAGGGGTGACGTGTAATTTACCCTATTATAATTGTTAGTTTATGTGGTTGACGTATATGCCTATGTCTTCGTATTGCAAGGAAGTTTACATTCTTTTATGCGTTAATTGATGTGTCTGATGTATGAGTGTTAATTATAACATGTGATGTGTATACCATGCTTTGCGTTATTATTTAGTAAATTCCCTTCTTAACTTCGACCTTAGATACAAGTACGATACGAGATGGACTAAGCAATGAGGATTGGGCTCCTCTCCTTGGAGGGCATCATCCAATGAGTGCCTAATGCGGCATCAAACGGCTGGGCTATGTCACACACATCCCAATGGCTGATTGGACACACGCCGAGATGTGTGCGGCACAACCCAGCCATCAGATGACTCATTGGGCACTCATTGGGCAATGCCCTCCAAGGAGAGGAGCCGAATTCAGATATCATGGCCTCATAAGTATGTGTGGGGACCATCTTAAGGGCTCTTAGCTAGGGAACTCTTTTGGAACCATCATAGAATGTAAATTTTTTTACTTACTTTATAGGGAAAAGTTTCTTCATAACACTTGTGTATGGAGTCCCACACGCCAAGATACAAAACGTTGGAGCGCAGTCTATCTGTCCTCCAAACCCCTTATTTTATGATTCGTAATGGGGATCCTCTATTTTCTCAAATCAATAATTGGGTGTTGGTGGGCACCTCACCAGCCGTATATTCAGAAAAAGTTCTATAAATATGAAAAATAAATATTTGTACAAAACCTTTAAATTAAATATTTTATGTGAAATATTACAAAGTAAATATAGCTTTCTGTGTTAAATATTGTACAACAATATAAAACAAACTTGTAGAAGTCCAGAAAAAAACAATATGGTGCCGAATAAAAATTGGAAATATGATATAGCTTTTTGTGCTAAATAAAATATATATATTTCCAAAAAATTAACTGTAGAATTTTTTGTCAAAATATTATATTAAATGCAACATATATTATAATAAGTTTGTACACAATATTAACAAAAAATCTGTAAAAATCTAGGAAAATTCATACACTACAAAAATTAAAGTTGGAACAAAATCTAGCATTTATACAAACAAATACATTTAATAAAAAAATTATCTTTACCAAGAACTTAATAACTCACCACTATTTAGTGAATATTCAATCGCAATTATACAAATATAGTTTCATCATAAAATGAAACGAAATGTGTTTTCTAAAACAAGAGTTGTGAACGCCTTGAGTAAACTATTGGAGGAGTAGGACGTACAAGAAACTTGTAAGCAGTTTCAAGGTAACAAAAGAAAAAATATATAGTCTGGATAAACCCTTAATCGATTCTGATTAAGTCGGAATTGACAAGAATCACCCAGTCTCAGCCTAAACCCTAGAAACTACTAATAGTTTACGGCTAAATCCTAAACTAGTGTACCTCAGCTAATGTCTAAACCACTTAGAATTTTGAAAAATCCTAGGTCTCTCAACCACCTGATTTTTAGTAGGGGTGATCTAATGACAGAAATCAGGTCAATTGGAGTTCCACAGGAAAATATTCTGTTTCAGAGGCAATCATCGGTCGATTAGAAATTTATGGAGGGACCTTGGAAAATTGAATATACAAGGTCTTAACCACCTAATTTTTAGTAGGGGATCCGACGTTGAAATCAAGTTAATCGAAGTACCACGGGAAAAAATTTCATTTCGAGGGTCATCATTGGACAACAAGAAATTTGTAAAAGGCCTTGGAAAATTGAAAACCCTAGGTCTACACACCTAATTTTGAAAGTGGAATCCGATGCAAACAACCGCTAGCTCGGTTGGTTGGAAGCATTGCCGGTTGAGTGCATGCCCCCTAGGAGGTCAAGGGATCGACTCTCCTGGATTGCATCCTGTGCCAAAAGGCACCTCTCTCTCCCCTCCCCCACTAGTTGTAGATTGTGGGCTTGTCTTAGCCTTCTCCCCTTAGTTTGTAGTTGGCATGTGGGCCCTTGAATAGGATAGACCAAAAAAAAAAAGAAGGGGATCCAATGACCTTGTAAATAGGTCAATTGGAGTTCCACGTACGGGAAAAGATTTCATTTCAAAGGCCATCATTGGCCAATAATAAATTTATGAAAGAAAACCCAGATACTTGAACAATTATAGATCTAAACCATCTAATTTTGAAAGGGGGGTCTGATGACATTGAAATCAGGTCAATCAGAGTTCCATGGGAAAAGATTCCATTTTGAGGGCCATCATTGGCTGACAAGAAATTTATGAAGGAAACCTTAAAACTTGAAAAATTATAGGTCTAAACCATCTAATTGAAAGGGGGATCCGATGACATTGAAATTAGATCAATCAGAGTTCCAAGGGAAAAGATTCTATTTCGAAGGCCATTATTGGCTAACAAGAAATTTATGAGGGGAATCCAAAAAATTTCAAAATCCTAGATCGATCTAGCAGACTAATTTTGAAAGGGGTATCCAATGCCATTGAAATCAATTCAATCGAAGTTCCATGCAAAAAGATTCTCTTCTAAGGGTCATCATTGGCAAACAAGAACTTTGTTAGGGAAACCCTCAGAACCCAATAAAGAATATTTATTATTAGTATTAATATTATTATAATATTAGTAGAGATAGTACTATGATGGAAAGAACTACTATTTTAATAAAAAATAATAAAAAAGTAGAAATGAAAAAATGATATCTAGCAGTGGTTATCGAAAATCACTGTTTTTTTTTTTGTGGTAAAAATGGGTACAACTAGTGGCCTCACTTACACAGAGATCATGAAGCCACCGAATGGAACAACTCAACACTTTTATCTTTTATGCTTTTCGTCTTTTGTTCAACTTCTTTGTTTTATTTTTGGGAGATGTATTCTTCAGTCATTGGGTCATCAGTCGTGAGGAGTCAGGAGTTTATCCGCCTCTGTGTAACGGTATGACCTAATGTTTATCATTTCCTTTATTGAAGTTGTGTTGTTTTGTCTTTTCTGCATTTATCTTTTTAGGTATTTGTATATCTTCCTTTTCCGTTTGTGTTGCTCTTGAGCTCCATTGAGACCTACGCCCTTCAGTCTACCCAAAGGTCCTTAGAGTTACTCAGGCACGAGGGAACCCTAAATTCCCTGGATGAAAGTCAGATAAGGCAATCCTAGCCTCATTTGAGCCTGCGTAAAAGGTTTTGGCATGCCTGCACCTACACCATCCCTGCGCCATTTTGTGAGAATGTTGGAAAAGCACCAACAAGTTTATGCCAATCTTGCTCGACATCTCTACATCAATTAAAGAAGGGAGGAAAAAAGAAAAAGGGGTTAGATAAGAATCAAACATGGATAAAATAGGAACAGAGGACAGTGATGGTGGTGGTGGTAGTATTGGGTATCTACATTTGCAAAAGAAGAAGATGATATGGGGAAGATGAGGGCATTTTGGTCTTTCCTCGTTCTTCCTTTGAGCAAAAAATAGAAGAGAATGGGTATATCTACTCATAAGGGCATTGTGGTAATTATGCCCTTGTGAGGGTATAATTGTACATTACATTCTTCAATTTCAGATCCATTAACATTTAATGCCTGATATTAACGCGTGGACTTAAATGACTTTAAGTTGAAAAGTAGGGGGTGTACATGGAATTTTCAAGGGGTGGGTGTGGAATTGTCAGAATCTTAGGGGTGCATGTGGAATATTGGGACCATTTAAGGGGGGCATGTGTATTTAGCCCATTATTATTCCTTTAGGCAAAATACAGGGGCGTACACATAATTTTCCCTAAAAATATTATTTATATCTTAAACGTCATTAATTGTCTCCATAGGCAGCAACAGTCTTTTATAACCACATCTATCTAGTATATTAATACATAGGAAAAACACTACAATGCACTGTTTGTATAGCAGAAAACCCATGATGGTCCCAACAGGAAGAAATTTTATTTTACCGCCGCTATATAAACTAAATTTACTTCTCCCACAAACACGAATTATTTGGCAGGCACTCGGTGGGAATAGTTTTTTGGACAATCAGCAGTGGTAATATTTTCGCTGCCATATGATAATATTTCACGGCAGTTAAGTAAATTATCACGGCTAATTGTTTTATTTAGCGTCAATTTAAAGAACCACTAGAAAATAGTGATATATGGTTTATGTAATACTTTACTACCTCAGTGCTCCTGCTATTGCTTGGTCTGGGGAGGGTCATAATGTACTAATGTAAGCGATAGAAGTATAAGACTGGGATAAGTAAATTACATACTCTCAAGGTGTAAGAAAGGCCAATAAGTATGACCACAAAAATCGATAATAAGAAGGGGAATTTGCACAACTCTTCAAGGTTATGTGGGCAATGCCCCAATATTTTCATGACAACTCTTCAAGGAGACAAAGTTCTTACTCTTCAAGGAAGGAGTGAAACTCTTCAAGATTTCAAAGCAAGGCAAGGTGATTTATGACAATATTGGGGTCGCCTCAGAATTGACAAACCTCATGCATGTTAAGTGCAGGGGAGGAGGTCTAGCCCTTAAATTAGACATTCAGAAGGCATTTGACACTCTTGAGTGGGGATTTTTATTCGAGGTGCTCAGGGCTTTCGGCTTCTCGGATTTATGGGTTTCTTTAGTGCACCAAATTTTGCTCTCTACAAAAATTTCTATCTTGATCAATGGTGGTCCGGTTGGAGTTTTCAATGTCGAAAGAGGGCTTCGACAGGGAGACCCCCTCTCCCCCCTTCTTTTTATCCTCTCTAAGGAAGTGCTTTGCCGTGGAATTGGTGATCTCTGTCGTAGGGGGGATATTACTCCTCTCCCAGGCACTCGCCAGGTATCTCCTCCCACACATCTCCTATACGCTGATGATCTCTTTATTTTTATGAGGGCAGATTTGAAAGGTGTAAAGAAAATCAAGCATTTCCTAGAGGACTATAGCAAGTGTTTAGCACATCAACCTTGATAAAAGCAAGGTCTTCTTGGGCCGAATTTCGCGACTCGCAAGGCGCGCCGACCACGATGCTTCAAATCCCAATCGCAATTTCCTACAAGGTATTTGGGAGTAGAGTTGATAAAGGGGCGTGTCACGAAGGCAACTGTCCTTCCTCTCCTTGATCACTTCAAGAAAAAGCTTTCTTCTTGGAAAGGTCGCCTTCTTTCCCTGGCTGGGCGTGTGGAATTGGTAAGATCGGTCATGGGAAGCATTCCAATACGCAACCTCTCTATGTATTTTTGGCCGTCGTCTGCTATTGATTGCATGGAAAGATGGGTCCATAATTTCATTTGGTCAGGGGACTCAGACAAATCCAAAGCCATCACTGTAAGGTGGGACACCCTTTGTAAGCCGAAAGATGAAGGGAGACTTGGCATCCGACATCTCAGAGAGGTAAACCTAGCCCTTCTTTCCAAGTTTGCCTGGTCTATAAGACATGGAAATTCAAGCTTAACTACCTTCTTGCAAGGAAGATTGGTTAATAAGGATGGTTCCCTGAAGAAATATGTGGGTTCCTCTACGGTACTTATAGGATTAAAGAAGGTGTGGGACTTCATTCAAGCCGAAGAACGCTGGGTGGTTGGGAATGGAGATTCCATTAGGTTTTGGTATGACAAGTGGTTGGGTAACCATAGCATAGACCAGTTGCTGGAAGGCCGTATTCACAACAACCTCATAGCCAC